>NC_065446.1:146952034-147243890 GCF_917563875.1 Diabrotica virgifera virgifera | reverse complement strand
ACCTTTTATTTGAATTTGAAAAAATTTAAAAAAAAATAAAAAAAAAACGGTGTATTTGCCGACTTAAAGCAAGAGTAGCTTTTAGTACTAGAATACCTCATAATTTAATACTCTACTCTCAAAAATGTCTAAAAATTTAAAGACCAATAAGTTATGAGATGAAATATCCGTTGATCTACCCAAGACGGATGCCTATGACCAGTACTAGAAATTCACAATTGATAAAATCGATTCATCTCTGGAAGAGAAATAAACGTAGCAGTTTTCTTTTTCCTAAATAGAATTTTTCTAAATTCTTTTAAACTCAAAAAACCAAAAACCGAAAAATTTTTCAAATCGATTTTTCTAGAACACTGAGTATTCTTCTGAGTTAAAGCAAAAGTACCTTTTAGTACAAAACTATCCCAGAATTTAATAATCCAGTGTCAGAAATGCTTAAAACTTAGACAGAAAAGTTATTCGATAAAATATCCGTTTCCGTACCCAAAACGGACCCTTATGACCGGTACTAAAAATTTACAATTGATAATTGACATTTGACAATTGACCTCTGGAAGTTAAATAAGTGTACCAGTTTTCGTTTTTCCAAATAAAAGCGTTCTGCAGCTATTTTAAAGAAACTAATTACAAGACTTCGATATGCTTCTTCTAGACGAAGCATATTGAAGTAGAGGTCGTCCGCCAACCAGATGGTCTGATGACATCAAACAGATCGACAGAAACTTGATGCAGACATCACAGGACAGAAATGCATGGAGAAGACTGAGGGAGACCTATATCCAGCATTGGATAGATCCGGGTTGAATTATGACGATGATGAATTACAAGACGCCATCTATAAAGAGTTTTAGCTTTCCACGGAAGCATTTTTGAACTAGGTGAATTAAGTTAAATTTTCTTAAAATTATCTGAGGAATCTCCGGTTTTCGTTTGTTATGAGAGCTTCTGGACACCTTGTATAATATAATGGGTAGGTAAATTCCCTACTATAACCAATAAATTGTAAAAATTGTTTATTTACTTTTATTGCGTTTACTTAGATAAAAATATGATCTAATCACTTAAAATAAAGATGTTACAGTTTGCTATTAGATTTGAAAAGTGTGTAAAAATTCCGAGACATTATTCAGGAAAACAATATTTAATAGAATACGATTGTTTTAATGATATACAAATTAATGTTTTGTATTATTCATTTTTGCGGTTATCCTGCCAATTTGTAAACGGTTTTAGATTAGTGTTTTTTAAGCATACTCGACATGGTATGACTCAGAAAATTGTGGTGATATGAATATGTTTGTATAACACCCTGAAATAATTTTACAGACACACAATTTAATTTTTTTATACGAAATAACTATACAACCATCCTGCCTCTTTGAAAATAGATTTATATTAACCTTCTTGAGATATGTGCGAAATGGCATGACTTAGAAAATCGTGTAATTTTCCACGAATTTTCTTACAAATTTTTTAACTATATATAGTAAAAAGGGTTTAACTAAACATCCTGCCATTTTGAATAATGTCTACTAAAATTATTTATTTTATAACAAAATTTATTTTATGACTTAGAAAATCACGGAACCAGAGTGAAAATTTTATACAGAATTTTCCAAGAAACAAGTGCAGTTAAACATTAGATGACGTCATGCCAACATTTTTTTTGGTCATTTTGAAATAAATATGATTAATTTATTAAGTTGGCAGGACTTAGAAAATTATGAAAATTTCATTATTTTCATTACATGTTTGTATATCTGTATACTCCCTTAGTCCTTTTGCAACCGTCCTGCCCAAAAAATTTTCTTCATAAAATAGATAGTGTCCTGTTATTCTATGGATTTGGCAGGACTTAAAAAGTCATCGCAACTCCCAATTTTTTTTTCATGGAAAATCTAATTTTCACAGGAAAATGTCACAGGAAACCCGTGGATTTTTCCACAAATTGTAAGTACCTTCCAGTTCCATTGTAAGTTCCAGTATTGCAAAGGGCAAGACTTAGAAAATCGTGGTTGAACTTCTGTTAATATCTCCCGGTTTATAAGTGAAAAAGGAGCTTCACAAGTTCCTAGGCCTTTGCGAAACCCAAATTGCGTGTCATTAATGTCTATGTTAAGTTTATGATATATTCGGTTATGGATGACTTTCAATAGCAGCTTTAGCACATGGGACATCAAGCTAATGGTGCGGTAGTCGCCGAATTCTCTGGCGTTTTTCTTTTTTGGGAGACACATAAAGATTGACGTTAACCATTCTTTGGGTAATGTGCCTGAGCTATAAATTTTGTTCAAGAGTATCACTAAAACATCAATATGCTGCTCATTTATAATTTTTAGAAGGTCGATTAGTGCAGTCACTGAAGGTTTTCACCTCCGATTTCGTCGAACCTCCATAGATTTTCATGAAAATTGGTGAGTAGTTAGAGGATACCTCAAGGAACAAAGGTGACATGATGCCAACTTGCGCTTTTACCCTGGGGTTACCCCCTTTTCTGGGGTGAAAATTATTTTATTAAAAATAATACCATAAATCGATAGAGGGACAAATTCAAAGTGAGTTATGGGTAATTGAATGTATATTTTTTTCGATGAATACTCAAATCTAAGTATTCAAGCTTAAATAACGGGAAAACGATACATTTTATAAAATATACCTGGAAAACACATCAAAGTACTTTAGAATACCTAACAAATAAGCTCCAGAAGAAGTTAATAGCTTCAAAATTAAGCAAGTTATGATGAAACTAAGATAAACCTTTCGAATTTTTTAGGAAAAAGTGAAAAATAAAACATACGCCATTTCAACAAAAATTAAAATTTATAATAATCCTTACAAAAATTTCTTTGTATTAGCATAAGTAATGATTTTAACAATTTTCACCGGTTTAGAATGCGTATTTTTGAAAAAAGATATAATTTAAAAAAATCAGAATTTTTAAAATTATCGTCATTTTCATTTTCTTTTGATAATAACTATAAAATACTCAATATACGTAAAAATGGTAAATAACCAAATTTTAGTTTTTTCTATATCAAATATTATACCTTTTTTACCATTTCTGTAGGGTGAAAAATATCCGAGATAGAAACGTTTAAAGCTTAAATTTTGCTGCGAGAACCATGTAACCGTGGTCATTTAATCTTTGATTTTTAAAAAAGTAAAAGGTTTAAAAGATTAATTCACCGCGTTTTAATAGCCTTTAGAATTACCTTTCAAAGCGTTTTGAGGTAAACCTGATATCTTAAAAATTAACGGAGTTATTACAAAAAAAACGATAACATTTTTTGGAACAATTTTTAAAAGATAAACTTTGAAAAATTTTTGGAGCATAAATTTTAATGCTATTAACTTATTCGATATCTCATTTCTAAGTACTTTCACAAATGTTTAATAAGTTTATGTTATAAAATGCATCATTTTCCTGTAATTTAAGCTTGAATACTTAGATTTGGGTACTCGTCGAGAAAAATATGCATTCAATTACCTATAACTCACTTTTAGTCAATATTAAAAGGTTTTCTTAGTAAGAAAATTATTTAATTTTCTATTAGCTTAAATTTTGGTAATAATAACTTTTTTGTAAAAACTTATAGTTTTCGAGTTATCCATGAAAAATCGGTTAAAAGCATGCATTTTTCTTGCGAAAAATTAAAATTTTTGATCTTTAATAACTCAAAAAGTTTTGATTTATTTTAATAACTTTATATAACAAATTTTGCTTAGAATTTGTCCTCCTATCTAATTATGGGGTTATTTTTAATAAAATAATTTTCACCCCGAGAAGGGGTGGTATCCACCCCCAGGGTAAAAGCGCAAGTTGGCACCATGTCACCTTTGTTTCTTGAGATATCCTCTAACCACTCACCAATTTTCATGCAAATCGATGGAGGTTGAACGAAATCGGAGGTAATAGCTCATATCCACCTTCATTGACTCCACTAGATAGGAAGCATGTCAGGTCATGGGCTTTTCCGTTCTTCATTGTTTTTAATGCGTGGATTATTTCTTCTGTTGTAATATCTGGACCTATTTCTCCTGAAGTAAGTTCTATGTGTTCCAGGTCCTCTTTTTCATCGTCAAACAGTTCGTCTATGTATTCTGCTCAACGTTGTACTTTCTCATCGGACTGTGTTATTAGACCAGTAAGGATCTGCGAAAAAACGTCTATTTTTGGATGTGAGAGGTGGCATTCGGATTTTTGCAGATAAAGTTAGGTGACACCTTCAGTAATAATAATTGACTTATGCTCCTTCTCAAATATGCCCGGAACATTAATAAAAAAATTAAAATATTTAAAAATTTCGAAAAACATCGATTTTTTTCTGCTTTCTTTGCTTATAACTTCGTTTTGGAACAAAGTAGTAGAGAAATAAAATAAAGATAATTGAATTTTGTATGATATACGACTGGTAAAAAATGTCTTAAGGTATTACCTTTTCTGAAATATAGCAATAAATACAAAATAAGGGGGCAAAATAAGTCTGTTGTTATTCAATATTTTTTAACCACTTTGGTGGCACTTAGAACCTTAGTAATTCGCTTAGGAAATTCTTTGTAACATACTTAAATCGTGTACCAAATTTCATTAAAATCGACCTAATAAATTTTGCATAATAAATTTGCAATCTAAATGTTTTTAAAGAAGTTCAAATTTTTAAAAATCTTTCTGAACAAAAAGTAGACCATTTAGAAGTTGGCTAATTTTTTTACATATAAAGAGGTGCTCTACCTATCTAATACACTTTACAGAATTAAAATCGGATTATTTAAGGGGCCCCAGCAATGTTTTAAATTTATAATCAATTTTTTGGCTTATAAACAAATAGCTTTGTTTAATAATAAAAAAATTAATTTTTAGCAATGCAAATAATTAAAACCGGTATAATTTGACTTAAACTTTCAAATGCTGTCAGCAGAATTGCTATTTTATTTTTTAATCAAACGTTATTCGCGTTCAAAAATTGCAATTTCTCGATTTTTTGAAAGTTCCACCGCGTTTATCTTGAAAACTATGCATCCTACGAAAAAACTTGTAAGAACATTTTTTGCTTAGAATTACCCAAGATTTATTTTGCGAAAAATCGATTTTATGTACTTCCTCAAGTTCTTTGTTTATAACAATCTTATCGACATCCGGATCAACTGTTACCCAAAAAATTCGTGTTCTACGGGTCAAAATACATGAAAAAACTTGGGTAAGTCCATCTAAATAAAGGAGCCCGTAGCACCCCATCCTGGCCACAGCACTAAATTGTTTAAAAGCCAAAAAATTGTTTATAACTTTAAAACATTGCTGAGGCTGCTTAAATAATCCGATTTCAATTCTGTAAAGTGCATTAGATAGGCCGAGTACTTCTATATATGTAAAAAAATTGACAAATGTTTGTATGTTCTAGTTTTTGTTGTGCAAGATTTTAAAAAATTTTAATTTTTTAAAAAAGTTTAGATTGCAAAATTATTATGCAAAATCTAGTAGGTCAATTTTAATGAAATTTGGTGTACGGTTTTAACACATTACTAAAATTTTCTAAGCGAATTAGAAAGGTTCCAAGTGTAACCTAAGTGATGGAAAATCATTGAATAAGGACAGGCTTGTTTTGCCCCCTTATTTTATATTTATTGCTATTTTGAAGCAAGGGTGATAAATTAAGACATTTTTAACCAATCGCATCTGATAGAAAATTTAATTATCTTTGTTTTATTCCTATAGGACTTTGTTCTAAAATGAATAGTTTTTATAAGCTAAGTACTTATAAGCAAAAAAAGTAGAAAAAAACGAAATTTTTCGAAATTTTTAAATATTTTATGTTTTTTATTAATGTTCCGGGCATATTTGAGAAGGAGCCTAAATCAATTATTATTAACGAAGTTATCACCTAACTTTATCCGCAAAAATCTGAATGCCACTTCTCACATCCACCTAAAAACAGATCCTTACTGGTCTATATAGCAACCCCGAATCTATTCAGAAGTACACCAGTGAGATTTTGTTTTCTTAGTCCAGCCATTTCATCCAGCCTTTTATTATACAGTAGACGATTAATTAAAACTGAATCAAAAATTAGAAATTTTTGAGAAAAATATATATTTTAACTGCCAGAAGAAATTACATTGTTTGTTTTAATAATAATATTAAAAAATTGCATGTTTTGTAATATATTCTACGCAAAAAGCACAAACAAATAAAAAAAAGATCAAAATTTATCAACAAGTACCCGAGTTAAAGAAACTTGAAGTTCATTAATATTTTTAAACGCTTGAATTTTTAGTTCCCCCTTCACATGGTCCAACTAATTTTCATTTAAGCCTCATATTTAGCAGTCACAGATAATGCTGTCTAAGTTTAATCTCATCCCTACGTTTTACCTAATCGTTCTAGAATAATTGTAGTCCAGGCGCATCTGTAAAAATATTAGTACATTTGGATGTCGAGAGGTGACTCATATTTTTTTGCAGAAATTGCTTGAAAATAACTCATATAATAATAATTGAGTTATCCTCCCAGTCAAAATGGTCCGGAACATTGTTTATATACAGTGCGGTGGAATAAGTGTTGCCCCCGCTATTAACTTGTTTATTTTAAGAATATAAGCAAAACGCTCGGACATGTCGATTTTTAAACTAACCATAGTATATTATAGCATCAACGTTTCGAACTTTACGCGATCCCTCTTCAGGTGACAGGCATAACTTTGATTTTTTTAAATGGGAAAGTACATCATGTGACACCTCATTTAAAAGCTCTTAAAATACTGATTTCAAAAATGTATAATACTTTAATCCTGTTTGAGAGCGTAGGCGCAAAATTTCGGTCGAATCCTTTCTAAATGCAATCATTTTTTTCAAATCCTGAAAAAACTAATAAATGTTTTTGAAATAAATGTTTTTGAAAAATTTAAACGCAGAATGAAATATTACAGTATTCTCGATGGTCCAAAGTCCCTGAGAACTATGTCACAGTGGTGAAAAAAAGAGAAAATTTAGTGTGATTTTTAATTTCAAATATATCATTCAAAAGAAACTTTTTGTTTATTCTAAGGGACTGTCAGGCCTCGGTAATAGCGTTTAAAAAGAGTTCGACCGAAATTTTGCGCCTACGCTCTCAACCAGGATTAAAGTATTATACATTTTTGAAATCAGTATTTTAAAAGCTTTTAAATGAGGTGTCACATGATGTACTTTCCCATTTAAAAAAATCAAAGTTATGGCTGTCACCTGAAGAGGGATCGCGTAAAGTTCGAAACGTTGATACTATAATATACTATGGTTAGTTTAAAAATCCACCTGTCCGAGCGTTTTGCTTATATTCTTAAAATAAACAAGTTAATAGGGGGGGGGGGGCAACACTTATTCCACCGCACTGTATATGCTCTCTTGTATATACAGTGCTAGTCAAAAGTCCGTACCCCCCCTCATATCTTTTGAACGGTTATACCTATAATAGTGAAATTTGGAGGGAGGAAATAAACGGACGTAAGCTCCTTAACTAGTCATGACAGGTGACGTAATAGTGACAGATGACGTTACAGAGCCACTGTCACCGATAATTTTAAATGGGACCTTATGTCAAGTGATACCTCGTTTGAAAGGTATTGAAAATACCTATTCAGTTATGCTAGTTTTGTTTGAGTTTAAGCTAATTTTGATGTACAAATGAAATAAATATAAAATTGTAGTTTCACATTTAATTAATAAAAATTCAAAATTCCGCCTATGATTACTTGTCAAACAGGTTGACGTTGACGTAAAAACTACTAAAAAATTAAAAAACGTCAACTTTTTTGACAAAAAATCCATAGGCGGACATTTGAATTTTTATTAATTAAATTCGAAACTACAATATTATATTTATTTATTGTATTCACCAAAATCAAAATCGACTTAAACCCAAAAAAATAGTATGACTGAATAGGTATTTTAAATACCGTTCAAACGAGGTATCACTTGCCATAAGGTCCCATTTAAAATTATCGGTCACAGTGGCTCTGTAACGTCACCTGTCAGTATTAAGTCACCTGTCATAACTAGTTAAGAAGCTTACGTCCGTTTATTTCCTCCCTCCAAATTTCACTATTACAAGTATAACCGTTCAAAAGATACGAGGGGGGTATGGACTTTTGACTAGCACTGTATATATATGTTACAGTTCAAGTTGATTATCCAGTTGGAGTTGACTCCAACTAGTTGGAGTCAACTCTAACGGCTGGTTTTAGTAAAAGTTGATTATAAATATAAAATGAAGATTTATATTCAACATTTACTAGTAAAAGTAGACTCCAACTAGGAAAAGTATACTCTTCCCAATGCCATTTAGTAAAAGTTGATTCTGATTCACACAAACAGCCGATTCTAGAAATTAAATGTTACTGAATATGTTCAAATTAGTCTAGGCTATATCGTCGCCCCCGTTAGGTAAATTACTCCGATTCGAATGTTTTGCACAAACTTACTCAAAAAGAAGTCCTTATAACAAATCTACTGGGTGCCAGGCAGTACCTTGATCGATAAACTGTTTAAACATTTTTTTTAGACAAATTCACAAAAATAATTTTTTCACTTCGAACAATTTTTTTTAGATCATTTGGGTTATTCTGAGCAAAGAAAGGTATTTTGTGATTTTTCTCTAAAATTGATTGTTGTCGAGTTATACGCGATTTAAAATTTTAAAAATGCGAAAATAGCCATTTTCAAGGCTTAATAACTCGGTTAAAATCCATTATTATGAAAGTCAGAAAGTGACCAAATCAAAGTTTATAGCCCCCTCTACAAGATCCAGCAGAAATTTTTGTCACTATTTTATTACTAAGCTTTATCTTTAATTATTAACAATGAGCGCTAAATGTGTATTAGGCGGCCGTCAATGGTGAGTGCTAAAGAGATGCACCACTCCAGCCGTCCAATGGTGCATCTCACTCGCACTCACATTGACGGCCGCCTCAATACACGGTTAGCGCTCATTGTTGATAATTAAAAATAATATCTTATTAATGAAATAATGACAAAAATTTCTTCAGGATCTTATAGAGGTAGCTTTAATCTTTGATTTTTTTTAGTTTTTGACTTTCATAATATATAATATCGTATGGCATTTTTGCCTTTCGGACAGTTCCGGCGCTAATTACATCTTTAACCCTGTTTCAAGTAACTAGTGTCGATGTACACTAGCCCAGGGGGACCGATTGCTTAACGTGCCCTCCGAGGCACGGTGAGACGGCTCGTGTCATTATTGAAAATGAAAATGGTTTGTCTTTAGCAGGGCTCGAACCCACGTGCACTGGCGTATGAGGCCAGCGATTATGCCGTTACTCCACGGCCGCTCGCTCGACTTTCACAATAATTATCTTTAACCGAGTTATTAAACCTTGAAATGGTTATTTTGGCGTTTTTCAAACTTTAAGTCGCTAATAACTCGACAACAGTCAATTTTAGAGAAAAAAAAAAGGCCCAACGGATCTAAAAAAAATTTGTATGAAGTGAAAAAATTATGTATTTTTGCGAATTTGTTTAAAATCATTGTTTATCGCCAAACTTCACTAAAATCATTCATTATTGTACTCATTTGCCCTCATTTTCGGAAGTAAAGTAACACTTTGTTGTATTGAAAGAACAATGTTACTTTACCTGCCGCGATAATTAATCAAATTAACCGAGATTGAATATAAGTGGTCAATGGCAGCAATCGATTGAGTGAAATTAAAATTTATTTACTTTAATTATTAAAAATATTGTACAAAATTTATCTTATTATTAATACAATTTATGTCAAAAAGTAAAATTCTGTAGTGTTTCGCAATTATATTCATACAAAATCAATCAAAACTTTACAGATTTAGTAATTAGGTAGGTATACAATATTGATAACTATCGATTAAACATCAAAACCGGCCATCATGCAAAAGTCATCTATCATTACTGTCATTACTGTCATACGAATTTTTTATTTCGTCTAAAATTAAAAAAATTTCCTCAAAGTTGTAAGTAAGTGTTAATGTTTTTTATGATTGGCGATACAATTTTGTACGCACCACCTCAATACTCTCTATCGAACGCGTCTGTTCCTCTGCTCGTAATATCAGACTCGTTCGATAAAGAGTCACTTTACTGACTGACTTTACTGAAATTGGTTAAACAATTTTTCGACCGCGGTACCGCGTGACACCCTGTGTATTTGTTATAAGGACTGTTAACGGATGTATTTCTTTGAGTAAGTTTGTGCAAAAAATCGAATCAGAATAATTTACCTAACGGGGGCGACGTTACAGACTATACTAATAAGTAGTTGAAACGGTCAAAACAAATAAACGCACACTCACCAAAAATGCACTTGAGATTCTCGTATAATCAACATTTACTGAATCGATCCAGGAAGAGTCAACTCCAACTAGTAAAAGTTGATTTAAATTTTTAAAATAAACTTTTACTGCCAGTTTCAGTTGGAGTTGACTCCAACTAGTTGGAGTCAACTCTAACTGAGAATCAACTTGAACTGTAACTGTAAATATATATATATATATATATATATATATATATATATACATCATGTTACCATTACTGCGTCCGTATAACAAAGCGATCTTATTGCGTCTCCTGGAAATACAAGGAAAATTGATAATTTTCCGACGAATATTGGTTTAAAATTTAATTTCTAATATGGAACTATACTTTGTTTTATTATATTTTAATTTTTTAAATATTCGAATTTTCGTTTATTTTAAACCATTATTGCATCTTTATAACAGGCGGCTTTGTTAACTCCGTATATACCTCCAACCATACACAGTTGCGTCCATTCAATGTTGCCAAACTAAAGGACGCACTAATATTTAGAAATACATTATACATAAAATGAAACAAAAAATATATTAAATTACCTACCGGTATTTGAGCTTCGTAGCGAAATTGTAATACGAGTTGGAATTTTCGAACTGCTTGTTATATTCAATTATGATATCTATACAATTTTGATACAATTGTGATATCTACATATAAAAATGATCCTTATTTATTGAGAACGTATTAAGTAATATTTCATTTATTTATAGTTTTATATAGTAAACTCTCTCTTGACGGACACCTTTCTTCGCCGGACACCTCCTCTATACGGACGATTTTTAAAACAAAAATCATTCGGCGATATGCGAACTTATACTCTTTAACTCCCTTCAACGGCCTGTGCAAATGCGGACAGCAAATGGAAAAATAAAAATTTTTATCCAAATATTTTACATTCTAATGTTATATAATAAAGCTACCTATACTAAATTTACAATCAAGATGCAGTAGAATTAAACAAACCAAGACACGTTAAATTCTACTAGGAGCACTCCAGAATCATAATTTACAATGTATATACATTGTAAATCCCAAATCATGATTTCCAAAATTTATACATTGTAAATTACGATTCGGGAGTGCTCCTAGTAGCATTTAACGTGTCTTGGTTTGTTTATTTCTACTGCATCTTGATTTTAAATTTAGTATAGATTTATTATTTCAAATCAATACAGATGTCCATGAGATGGGTGATATTTGATATAACTGTTTACGTTAGCGGCACCAAGTAATAAAAGTTTGATATTTCCACTTTACATTAACAAACTGTAAGCAAAGCAAGCAAAATAATACATTTTACTAATGTCCTGTGTGTGACCGATGACGCGAATGCCGATGCCAGGAACATTAAATTTTATGATGAAGTTATTGTATTTTATTATATTAATTTTAACGGAAATATCAGATGAAGCAAAATATTCAAAAACTCAACTTAATTTTTGTTACTTTCGGATTAAATTTCGTAATAGATTTTATCTGAATATCGACCTATGTAAAATTAGTAAAACTGAAATAATTTTAGTTGTGAAGGTTTTGCAACGTAAATAATATGGCGTCCACCAAAAGGAAGTTTTTAGGTTTGAAAGAAAAAGTCGATATGGTTCATTATGCAGAGATGCATAAGTTAAGTGTTAGAAAGTTAGCAGAAAAATTTGGAATTGGAAAAACTCAAGCTAGTGAAATTTTGAAACATGTGATTAAATTAATTAATTTTCTGAGAGCGGAAACCTGGAAGCGAAAATAAAATTTTTGAAAACGTAGGGTGCTGCATGAGACCAAATTGTTTTCGTTTTCGATTGGTTTTGTAAAGTGAGGTCTAAAAATATTCCTGTTTGTGGTAAAATTATTCAAGAAAAATCATTAGAAGTTGCAAAGGAACTAAGTCTCGATATTATGAAAGCTTCTGGCGGATGGCTCGAGAAATTTTGTAAGCGTCATAATATTTCCTTGAAATCCATATGTGCGTAAGCAGCTGCTGTAGATTTATTAGTGGTTTCTGACTGGAAAGAGAAACTGCTCGCTCTCTCTCCGCGAGACATTTTTAACGCAGATGAGACGGGATTATTTTTTAGAGCATTACCCAACAAAACTTATACCTAAAAGGAGAAAGATGCACTGCAAATAAGGCTTCCAAAGAAAGAGTCACAATACTATTTTGCACCAACATAATAGGGGACAAAGAAAGGCCACTCAGTAATTGGAAAAAGTAAAAAACCCCGTTGTTTCAAGGTTTCACACATAGAAAAATTACCTATCGAATGGTATAGCCATAAGAAGTCGTGGATGACAAGGGAAATCATGACAGACTGGCTAAATAAATTTGATAGAAGAATGCAGAGAGAAAATCGAAAAGTTCTTTTGTTTCTAGACAATGGTACGTCTCATCCACAACTTGTTTTATCCAATGTTAAAATAATATTTCTACCACCAAATACTACATCAGAATACAACCCCTGGATCAATGGATTATAAAATGTTTTACAACATACTGCCGACAATTTTTGATTTTAAGGCTACTGTCGTCAATGGACGAATATGATTCTACAAAGGAGATTAAAAAGTCTATAAATATTACCAACTTCTTAATTTGGACCGTAAGTTCATGGAAGCAAGTGCAACCGAAAACAATTAATAATTGCATCTAGAGATAAACTGAAAATTGTGTTAACAGAATCATTTGTGTAATAAATTATTCTGAATTTTTCGAATTATACAGAAAAAGACAAAAATATATAAGGCAGTAAAATTCCATGCTTCGGAAAGGGAGAACGGCTATTCATCTATGGGAAAAAAATTTGATAGAAATGCTCCCATAGCGTAACAAAATTTATATATATATTTAGGTATATACATAGGTACTTCTTGTTGTGAACATTAACAATACAAAAATGTATATACACCGTTCTTAGGCGTCAACGCCCTTCGGTAGGGATCTATGGGGGAGTATCACCGAGCCGCAAGCCCTTATCCCTTGCCGTACTGCTCCCTCATAGGTCGATCAGATGCCCGCATATTCCAGTCTAAGCGCCAGATTCATATTTAGAATTTTATACTGACGCGTTAGCCTTTTTGTTTTTCCGATGGCCTGGCTTGGGCTTGAACTCTCGTACCTCACGGCGAAGTGAAGTGCGGGTCAGCCGCTAGTCGCACTGAGCTATCCGATCGACACAATACAAAAATAAAATGCATAAATAGACCTAAACTTTTTTTCTGAACATATTTAAAAACAGGAAAAATTTAATAATTTATTTGATAAGCAGTAATCAGATTGTAGGTATAATTATGAACAGAAGATAAAGTAATTTAAATGAGGTTCTTTCATTCTACCATACCTAACCTGAAGCTAAACTAAGGATTTTAAATAAATAGCCATAAAAAAATGAAACATGACCACATATAAAATCACCCCCTGGGATGTCTTAGAAACCAAATGATATACAATATTAAACTCAACTCCACCATTTAATGAAATACTAAAAAAATACTAAAGCAGATTTTAATTATTTTCTTACTTGTCTTTATATGCATTTTGTATAAAAATTTTGATTTTTAACCAATCTTTGTTGTATATTATTTTTTAAAACTTTTACTTAAACTCATCACACTCTAGTCTTTTAGGGGCTTTCTTTACTTTAATATGATTTTTAAAGTACTTTAATGTTACTTCCTTCTGTTCTTTAGTCCACGGGACGACTTTCCTAATAATTTTCTTTTTTAATTTGGGTGCAATTGTTTTAATTAGTGTATTATCTGCATTGCTATTACTGGTCGACATTTCGGTACCCTTGCTATTTACTAAATCATCCAACATATCATTTTCACCCTCATCACTGTCATGATAATTAAGTTCCAGAAGATTTTCTTCCGTATTGTCATCTCCTATGTCATCTATAGATTTTTCTTTGTATTGGTCTGCTCCGCCTTTTTCCATAACCATCAACAGCTTGGAGATTTTAGCTGTTGGGTAAACATCATCTGGGAGGCGATAGGAACTTCGATGAACACAGGATGTATGACCCAGAAAGGCTCTCTTCAAACATCAATGAAATATCGAATCAAATGAGCAATCTAATCAAAAGTCTATCTACCATAACAACGAAAAAAGAGGTATTGAAGAAAAATACATGTTATGCCACCTCAAGTACCCAAACTGAAGAGCCTCAACATTTCGAAGAAAGTCCAGAGCAAAAGTCAAAAATTACAGAAGATAAATGTCACTTTGTAGTTATTAGTAACTTGAGCCCAATATACACCCCTATACAAGTGGTTCACTATATTAAAGAGAAGCTAGGTGTCAAGGAATATATATAAGACGTTATATCCTCCTTAAAGACGCTGACACAACAACTGGTTCTTCATTCAAAATAGGTATAAAATCTAGAACATCTATTAACCTATTACTTAATAAGGGCATTTGGCCACCTGGTGTAAACATTAAATGGTCTATCGAATCTTCATATTTCGAACCAACGCTTTCATCTGGGTCACATAAAAATCCGAAGAATATCAGAAGAGGTATTAGCCTGGAAAAATCAAATAGCAGTTTATGCAACAACAAAGATGAAGTTCAGAGCACAAACATACATACAGACAAACAGGCCATCGAAATTTGCAAAACCAAGAATCCGTTCCATACCCATATTAATTTCACTAAGAAAGATACTTTAGAACCATCTACTAATCTGGATCCATTGACCTCACCAAGAGTTAGATTAACCAATAACTCTAATAGTCGATATCTGTTAGCCAGATTAAGGGAACCGGATATCTTAAAGGCCATTAAACTTCATCTTGCTTTTCTACACGACCAACCTGCATTAGTATTTTATGATGGGTATACCAACACAAGTGTTAAACTGTTTCTGGCTTCCGAAGGACTTCCTACAAAGAGTGAAGATCTATGAAAAATTCTTCTAGATTTTAATAATGCTTATGGAATTGGTGCAGATGAGGTAGACGCTGATCTTGCTGCTTTTAGGTCTTTTCTAACTTCGGAAAGAATTATTCACCTGCAAAAATCAAGGGAATGCCACCGAAACTACTATTCCGCTGCCTCTCCAAGACGAAATTTTTAAACATCACGACGTGTTCTGGGGGACTGGAATCCTCAAATAATTTTAGTGATAACAAATTTAGCATTGTTCTGATTAATATTCGTTCTATAAGATATAAAACTGATGAATTATTTCTGTTTCTAGAGGAATTAGGGTTTCCACCGATAGTTGCGGTAACTGAGCACTGGCTTGAAGTCAACGAGCCTTTTTTTGTAGAAAAACATTCCACTATTGCTAGGTATGACCGTCTAAGTTCAGCTCATGGAGGCACCCAAATTCTTTCTACAAATAATGATTTTTCTCTGGTAACAAAATATGACTTTTTATTAAGTGAAGCATTCTTTGAGTTTTCCTTAGTTTACAGTAAGAACCTTAATCTTTATATTATTTGCATTTATAGATCACCTGACTCTTCCGTGGAAATATTATTTCAGAACCTGCTAAATTTGTTAGATGACCTGCCTCATAAAAGCAGAAAAATTCAATGCGGTGACTTTAATATTAATTATCATGCTACTTGTGCTACACAAATATCCCTGGTCAACATATTTGAATCACATGGTCTATCAATGCACATTAATTCTCCTACAAGAATTACAAAAACTTCATCTACCATAATTGATTATATTGTCTCAGATTTCTCACCCCGTGATGTCTGCGCTACAACTGTTAATGCGGGACTATCTGATCATGAAGCGGTTTATACGAAGTTTATAACATCTTTAGCAAGTCCTCCTCGAAAACTCGACGTTAAGCAGGATTTTTTCCGGTCGGAACTTTCTTAAATTCCAAAATTTATGCTTAACCTCTGAGTGGCATTTTCCTTCTATGGACGTCAATTATAATTTCAGTGATTTGTTGAATAAGCTTGTCTGTTTCTTCAATAAAGCATTTCCTTTAATCACAATTAAGCCAAAACATCGCAGACCCTGGACTACCAAAGGTGTCCGCATATCAGCCAAAAATATGCGTTCACTAGTCTACATCAAGAAATTTACTACCAACGTCTCTGTTACTGAATATATCACCAAGTACAGGGCAATCTATTTAAAACTTATAAAATCAGCTAAAAAATTTTACTATCAAAATCGTCTCAGAAGCTCTAAAAGTGTTGCAAAAGAAACTTGGTCCATAATAAACGATCTTCGAAATAAAACTCACACAACTCAAACATTTTCCCTTCCAAACCCAAAAAATCTAAATGAATACTTTGTTAATGTGAGTAAAAATATAACATCAACTATTGTGTCACAACAAGATCCCATTTCCTATCTCCCTAATTCAAGAAAGGTTTCGAATTCATTCTTTATAAGACCGGTTGATAAATCTGGCCTGATCCAAACAATCAATAGTATCAAAAGCAACTCTTCCTGTAGTACCGATGGACTATCCATAAAAAATTTCTCAAATCTCCCAATGTGTTTGGAGTCCTCATCTCTCTAATTAATAATTCTTTTGAGAAAGGTAAATTTCCAGAGTGCCTAAAGACGGCCATCATTATTCCTCTTCATAAGGATGGTGAAAAATCTACTGCCTGCAATTATAGACCTATTGCATTACTACCGGTACTCTCCAAAATTATTGAGAGATTCATAAAAGCCCGACTTATTTCCTTTCTCGTTGATAACAAGATTTTATCACAAAATCAGTTCGGCTTTTTAAATAATAAATGTACCATCGATGCCATGTTTTCTGTACTACATGAGGTTTATCAAGCATTAAACAATAATCTGCACACTGCCACTGTTTTTTTGTGATTATGTCAAAGCTTTTGATCGTGTAAATCACGACATTTTGATAAAAAAAACTAGATTTCTATGGAATTCAAGGTATTTCTTTGAACTGGTTTCAATCTTACTTGGATAATAGGAAACAACGAGTTAGAGCAAATGATACAGACTCTAGTCTCAAAAATGTTGTATGTGGTTCACAAGGTTCATTATTGGGTCCTCTACTTTTCCTTATCTTTACTAATGACATCACTAGTTTAAAAAACGATGGAAAAGTTTTTCTTTTTGCTGACGATACCAGTATCACTTGGAGCAACTCAAATATCGCAACTCTTCATGCTACTATAACTTCTGATCTACTCACAATAAAATCCTGGTCCGATTCTAATTTACCCTCTTTTAACGTAGATTAGTAGCATTATCCTATAAAGGAACTCTTCAACCCTTACCTCTTTATAACAGCCAGATCAGTATCGTTGATTCTGTAAAGTTTCTTGGTATTTTTTTAGATAGCAACCTTAAATGGTCCCTTCATATCGATGTGTTAAGCAAGAAACTATCCTCAGCTTGCTTTGCAATAAGATCTGTTTCGAAGGAAATGAATTTAGCCTCTTCCAAAATAACATACTTTTCATTGTTCGAGTCCCATCTTCGATATGGTCTGCCTTTTTGGGGTTCTGGTACAGCTGCCCAATCCGATGTTGTTTTGAAATTACAAAAAAGAGCAATAAGATATCTGTTTGGCCTCAGAAGAACAACACATTGCAGAAGCTACTTCAAAGGTCACAGGATTCTAACACTACCTTCTTTATATATTTTAGAAACTGTTTGTTTAATTCGTAAACATCTACATGTCTTTCCAGCAAGACCTAGACATGACTATTCCACCAGAAATTCTACCTTTGACATCTATTTACCGATCCCGTCCAGTGAGTTAGTAAAGAAATCTATATTATATTCTGCAAAAAAACTATACAACCATCTCCCTCTGCAACTTAAAATGACAAAAGCCTATTTATCTGAAAGACCAATATTATTCAATAGCAGAGTTTCTTAACCAATAACTAAGAAATTACAGTATTCTTATGTATAAGTAGAATCTTAATCTACAGTGCGTCCATAAAGTAAGGCATAAATTCGTTATTTCGTAAACCGGCGACTTTGAGGAAAAATCCCGAAACAGGTCGATTTTTATTTTTAAATTACGATTTTTTGGCATATATATTATCCTCGTGACGTCATGCATCTGGGCGTGATGACGTAATCGATGATTTTTTTAAATGGGAATAGGGGTCATGTGATAGCTCATTTGAAAGGGTATTTAATTCTATATCCAATAATATAAACAATAACATAATTATTTATACAGGGTGTTCAAAAAACATTTTTTTAATTAAAATAAGTGAGACAAAAAGAAGAATATATGTAATTTATTTTAAATCAAAATGCATTTTACTACTATCAGTAAAGAGAAAAAAATTTTATTTGACAAATAAACATTTGATTTTCGTTTAAACGAAATGTTCAAACTGCCAAGAGACAGGTGGGTGGCAGCTTCAACATTGAATTTAAGCGAAAAACAATATTTATTTGTCAAATAAACATGTTTTTCCTGTTTTCTGACAACAGTAAAACGTATTTTGAATTAAATAAATTACATACATTCTTCTTTTTGTCTCAATTATTTTAATTAAAAAAATGTTTTTTTGAACACCCTGTATAAATAAATATGTTAATGTTTATATTAGTGAATAGAGAATTGAATACCCTTTCAAATGAGCTATCACATGACCCCTATTCTCATTTAAAAAAAATCATCGATTACGTCATCATGCCCAGATGGATGACGTCACTAGTATGATATATATGCCAAAAAATCGGAATTTAAAAATAAAAATCGACCTGTTTCGGGATTTTTCCTTAATGACGCTGGTTTACAAAATAATGAATTTATGCGTTACTTTATGGACGCACTGTATATTTGAGTGTCATATGCAGCAGCATAACTTATTAAATTTCTTAAGGTAGATTACGCAATTTGCAATTTTTTTTAAATTTTGCAATATATTGTTAGGGTACTGATTTTTATTTCACTTTATTATGTTTAATTTATATTGACGATTTGTATAATTTTAGTAAATTGTATTTATTATTGTTTTTATTTATGATTCTTGTAAGCTTTGTCTATAAAATTGTTAAATTGTTCATGACATCAAGGCATATTTCTATTCTATAACCTTGTTTTAGGCACTCATTTAATATTCGCTTCCCACGATTCATATTGATAGTAAACTGTTTTTAAGAAAACTATTTTCTTAAAAATCCACGTACAATACGGATCTCAAATATGTATATCTATTAAAGTAAAAATAGATAACAGAGTTGCCACATTTCGGAAGCAATAATATGCGTGCTTTGTCAAATGTATACTTGGAGTAGTATATTATCTTAGCGCCAACACGGAAAATCGATGAACTAACAATAAACTGGTTGCTAACATTATTGCGTCCTGATACAAAATTTAAATCATAAAATATATCTGTCATCTGATTATATGTTGCCAAATTGAAATTAAAAAGGAGAAGTTTGAATATTTTGTCAACTTACAGAGTAGCAATGATACTTGAAAAACGACAGGAACAACGAAAATTATGGCTTGACATTATTGCGTCCGATATACGGACGCAATAATTCGAAGGTATCAATAATGTATGTAATTGGGATGTTATCAGACGCAACAATGATAGAATGATGTATATATATATATATATATATATATATATATATATATATATATATATATAAGATATATATATATATATATATATATACATCCTTCGTACAAAGTCAGTCCATTAGACAAAACAGTTATCCCGAGCCATCGATTTCTGATAGAGTTAGAGGAGTATATCTTTCAAACTTTGAACTTTTGTCGAGCTTTCGGACAATTTATTTCCTTTATCAAGACAATCTAAAAATACAAATGTTTAAATTTAGATGAAAACTAGAAAAATAAAAACTTACTGCTCGTGGTTTACAAAATAACTAACATAATTATAAAAAACATAAAAATTCTTTCTAAAAAATATAAATTGTAAACGTAAATTAATTTTGAAATATGTCAAAAAGACATTAATCAAATGTAGTTAGACTACTTTAATAACTCGATAGATTGGGAAAGAAGTTAGTTAACAGTGTATAAAATAATGATATAAAGATGTAAGTAAATTTGAAGTTATAATTATTAGTAAAAAAAAAACTGATAGTAATGTAAAATTAATATTATTAACAGTCACTACATATTAATAATTATATATATATATATATATATATATATATATATATATATATATATATATATATATATATATATATTATATATATATATATATATATATATATATATATATATATAATATATATATATATATATATATATATATATATAATATATATATAATATATATATATATATATATATAAATGAGACCAGAAGGGAAGTCTTTGCTGACAATGTTATATAACAAGGTTGTATTCTTGGGGAATTCAGCAAATTTTATGTGAAAGAAAACACTTTTTACTTGATCCAAGCTTTCGTAAACTTTAATGAATCGTTTACATCATCAGGGTAGACTGTAATAAAAAACGATGGTAGTTTTTTTTGGTATAGGACCTTATAAATTAATATACTCACAGTAAGTTGTGGTTGTTCACAAAAAGGTGTTGTAAAAAAGTTAATTAAAATCATAAAATGTCTCTTGAAGTTTAAAAAGTGATGGTTAAAATATTTTTTTACATTGATAACTACAATTGTTTTTTAAATTGTAAACAGTTTTTTAAAAAACAAAATATCACAGAATATATATATACTATGACAGATCGGATTACACAAGTAAATAACAGGCAGGAAATATTAGAATGATTTATCATAAAAAATCGGTTTTTAAGCTATTCAGCCATGGTCTTGTTATTAATAAGTATTGAGCCAACTCCAGTATGATTTGAACAAAAGTTATAATGTTGTAATCAAAGTCATTTGAGATTGATAGTAAGTTATTATTGTTAAGATATAGTTTTTTTTTATGTTTTTTTTTTATTTTTAAGTATTCTAATATAATATTAAAATATTAGTATTAGGTAGTCAATCTCAATGTAAAGGAGACAAGGATACTACAATTTGTTAATTTCAAGGTGGTTTATCTTTAGATAGTAAATTGGAATAAATGACACTAAGGTGTTGTATATCAGTTCTTTTGTTTATACAAGAAGGAGTTAGGGCAATGTATGTCATTTCTAGAAACTTTCTCTTTGTAGAATTACATTCACTAGACAAAATTTTGGTTGATTCCCAATCCATATTATGTTGTTTGTGACATGAGTGGCAAGTTCACACCTCTCTGGATGTAACCTATTATTATTAATGAAACATTAGATATATCACAAAATATCCCAAACCAAATAAATTCTAACACATCACAAGAAGAATCATCTAATAACACTAGATATTTTTCATTGCCTTACATAAGAGATATTACACCCAGTCTAACAAGGTTGCTTAAAATTAATGATAACATTAAAATCGCACATAAAAATGTACGTACTTTGGGCAACTTATATAATAAACAAAAAGACTTAACACCCCAGTTATTAAAATCAAATGTGATCTACAAGATCTCTTGTGCAGATTGTGAGTTACACTACATAGGTGAAACAAGTAGAAAACTAAAAGATCGAATCACATCGCACAAGAGTGATTGTAGGTTACATCCAGAGAGGTGTGAACTTGCCACTCATGTCACAAACAAACAACATAATATGGATTGGGAATCAACCAAAATTTTGTCTAGTGAATGTAATTCTACAAAGAGAAAGTTTCTAGAAATGACATACATTGCCCTAACTCCTTCTTGTATAAACAAAAGAACTGATATACAACACCTTAGTGTCATTTATTCCAATTTACTATCTAAAGATAAACCACCTTGAAATTAACAAATTGTAGTATCCTTGTCTCCTTTACATTGAGATTGACTACCTAATACTAATATTTTAATATTATATTAGAATACTTAAAAATAAAAAAAAAACATAAAAAAAAACTATATCTTAACAATAATAACTTACTATCAATCTCAAATGACTTTGATTACAACATTATAACTTTTGTTCAAATCATACTGGAGTTGGCTCAATACTTATTAATAACAAGACCATGGCTGAATAGCTTAAAAACCGATTTTTTATGATAAATCATTCTAATATTTCCTGCCTGTTATTTACTTGTGTAATCCGATCTGTCATAGTATATATATATATTCTGTGATATTTTGTTTTTTAAAAAACTGTTTACAATTTAAAAAACAATTGTAGTTATCAATGTAAAAAAATATTTTAACCATCACTTTTTAAACTTCAAGAGACATTTTATGATTTTAATTAACTTTTTTACAACACCTTTTTGTGAACAACCACAACTTACTGTGAGTATATTAATTTATAAGGTCCTATACCAAAAAAAAACTACCATCGTTTTTTATTACAGTCTACCCTGATGATGTAAACGATTCATTAAAGTTTACGAAAGCTTGGATCAAGTAAAAAGTGTTTTCTTTCACATAAAATTTGCTGAATTCCCCAAGAATACAACCTTGTTATATATATATATATATATATATATATATATATATATATATATATATATATATATATATATATATATATATATATATATATATATATATATATATATATATTGATGCACGTTAAGTTGTGACTTCCGGTATACAGAAGAGGCTGTCTGGCTTCCACCTTTTCTACTTGGGATTATTTTTTAAAAATTGCATATTTGATAAGAGGGGGGGTGCTACGATAGATCTACATATTGAGGGGAAAGGATTTACCATAATAAATGTTGTATATATATATAGGTATATACGGAAGCGGACATAATACGTTGTGGCTTCTGTAAATAGGGTAGTTCAAGTCGCGTTGTCACTTCCAGCGATGTTGTCATGTTTTTGGAAGTCACAACGTCTCTTCTGCCAAATTTACCTCGTAGTTTGAGCGTGATCTGTTATCTTAGAGTCTCACACTTGGCAGTGGAATTCATTGGTATCTAGCGTTCCAATAAGAATGTCTTCTTTTTAAAGTGCCTACCCGTTCAGGATGTTGGCGATCATCATGGCTATCTTGACTTTGTTTACCGCAGCGCGGGACAGTTCAGTGGTAGTCATGTTATACCACGTTCGTAAAGTTTACCACTTTTACCACGTCCTCTTTTACCACTTACCTTCCCTTGAAAAATCCGTTGGAGAAGGCGGTAACGTTCTTGATTTCTCATTACATGTCATTTTCGCATTGGAAATCGAAATTGGTTAATTGGTTTAATTGGTTAATTGGTTAAACGGCTTAATTCTATATATAAAATATCATTAATATTATATAGTTTAACTGTAATAATAATTGTTACAATAATTAAAACTATGCATTAGTCAATTACAGCTATTAATGAACATAATTCTGTGAATGAATATGAGTCTGTAATTCGGACCCCCGGAGAATTACAGAGGAATTAATTTATTAAACACAACACTAAGTCATAACAAACACACTGAATACAATTATAAGATTAGCAGAAGAACAACAAGGTTTTAGGTCGGGAAGATCATGTACCGACGCTATATTTATAATGAGGCAGATTCAAGAGAAATCAGTAGAATACAACAAACCGGCATACTTATGTTTCGTCGATTTTAAAAAGGAATTTGACAGAGTCAAATTAAAAGATGTTATCCATTTATTGTACGCAAGAGAGGTACCTCTAGGAATAATTAAAACGATCGAAAATATCTATCAGAACAACACGATCGGAGTAAAAGTAGATAAAGAACTGACTGACCCAATTGAAGCTGGCAATGGGATAAGACAGGGAGAAAATTAAGAATTTTCCGAGCTCTGTTAATATGATGTATTTCTGCACACGTTTAAAGCAAAAAACTTTTAATAATTAGATACAATTATTCTATTATAGAGTGAACTCTCCCTTGGATGGACAGTAGTTGATCCGCATAATCTGTCCGTTTAAGGCAGGCGTCCGTTTAAGGGAAAAATAAATATGATATAATTAATTACTTTTAATGAGAAATAAGCCACAATTTTACTAAAAAAATTATTTCATTAACGTTTCGACGCCCAAGTCGGGTGTCATCAAAATAAATATTAGTAGAGTAACAATGTATTACTAGAGTAATATTTTGTATTTTGACAACGACAAATATAAAAATGCCACAAGGAACTAGCTTCAGAACAACAATGAATATGTTAATTTAAAATTTTTAATAATTTTAATAACTAAAATTATTTCAGTTACTTTAATTATACGTACATATAGGTTGATGGCTCAGATCATGCACAAAATTTATTGTGAAATTTAATCCGAAAATAATTTACGAAATTTTTACCAAAACGCTAAGACCTACAAATTAATACAATGACGTCTATTGAACTCAAATATCTTCATTCGACAATTAAGTTAAGATTCATATTTCAGTCAAAACACAAAAATTTATCGAGGTATTTATTATCAGAGTAATAATGGGGTCAGCAATTCTTTCATGGATCGACATACACATTAAAATTTTGCTTGCGTTGCTAACAGTTAAAAGATGTGAACAGATTTGTATTACATAATAATTAATATAGCGTAAACAGTATTCATACCTAATATCAAATATCACTCGTGTAAAGATCTGTTGCCCGATCAAGGAATACAAAACTTATCGAAAACCTCCAAAAAATAAATTAAGGATGAAAATTTGGGAATAGGTAGTTGAAATTGTCTATTATTATATAAGAAAATGTTTACAATTCTACATCTCCTCCATTTTACAAAAATGGAGGGGAATACACCCTTCTTGGGGTTGAAAATATACATTCAAAATAAGTCCGGAATTGGATAAAATAACTAATTTTAAGCAACTTTTGTTCTATAGAGTTTTTTCACTAAGTCAATACTTTTCGAGTTATTTGCAAGTGAATATGTTCATTTTTATGCTTATGAACGGTTTTTCGCAAGTAACTCAAAAAGTAAGTATTATATCGAAAAATGTATTCTTAGCAAAAATATAGCTTATAAAAAAGTGAAACAAATGGTGTACACATGAAGTCTGTTGACCCAGAAGAAGCAGAGTTGTAGCTAATGAGGAGTAGGTCCTTCTTCGTCAAATTTCAAATCAAATGTTTCGACGTGAAATAGCCAAAAAACGGAGCACTTTTCAGGGAAAATTAATTACAACTTTTTTAAAGTGTTTAAAAAAAGGTTTATTTTTGTTTTTTAAAAGAACTTTTAACGTTAAAAGTAAGTGAGTTACGCTCAAAATATTGTTACGCAAATAAAAGGGCTCAACCCTTTTTATTTTTTGGTATAAAAATCGCGAAAGTCACCCCCTAATTAGCATCTCAAATAAATTTAATCGTTACCGCTTCACACTTTACTTTTCTTATGTATTCTTTATATGATCTGTAAGTTTCATCGGTTCAAAGTGCTTCTTTTTGAAATGGCTTTAGTTAAAATGGCTTGAACAAGTCACTAATCACGAGTGTATGCAAATTTTGAACAGTCTTAGCATAACCAATTTTTGTCTACCAGGAAAACAAAAAATCCAAAATAATCAGAAAAGCAAAACGTACATTTTATTACTGTTTGAGGTTTTCGGTATTACTAATAATTTTTCAGTTATTTTGAAAAAAAAAGGAATTTTTTTCAAAATCAGAAAAAATGTTTTATTTTAAAACCAATTTTTTTCAAAACTGAACAGTTTGAACCAATAAAACTTATAGATCATTATAAAGAATACATAAACAAAATACCTTGTGAAGCAGTAACGATTCATTTTATTTGGGATGCTAATTAGGGGGTGATTTTCGCGATTGTTTTTACCAAAATATAAAAGGGAGCAAAAATATTTTGAGCGTAACTCACTTACTTTTAATGTTAGAAGTTAAAAAAAAACAAAAATAAACCTGTTTTTAAACACTTTAAAAAAATTTTTAATAAGTTTTCCCCGGAAAGTTCTCCGTTTTTTGGTTATTTCACTTTAAAATATTCGATTTGGAATTGGGCGAATAAGGACCTACTTTTCATTAGTTACAACTCCGCTTCTACTGGGTATACAGATTTCATGCGTACTCCATTCTTTTCACTATTTATAAGCTATATTTTTACTAAGAATATCTTCTTCGATAAAATACTTACTTTTTGAGTTATTTGCGAAAAACCGTCTAAAACATGTTTTTTGTTGTTAAAAATGAATATATTCACTCGCAAATAACTCTATATTTTTCACCCCCGAGAAGGGGTATTCCCCTCCATTTTTGTAAAATGGAGGGTGTGTAGAGTAGTTAACTTTTTCTTATATAATAATAGACAATTTCAACTACCTATTCCCAAATTTTCATCCTTCCTTTATTTTTTTTTTTGGGTCAGATCGGGCTATGTATCAATTTGAAACGATAAAAAATGACCTACAGTATCATACGCAAAGCATGCGAAACATGGGTGCTGAAAAGTCAGAAACAGACCTTTTAGAAAGATTGCAGAGAAAAATGCTAAGAGCAATATAATATGGAGGTGCGAAAATAGATCAGTGGAGAAGAAGAACCAAGAAAGAACTGGAAGAACTGTATAAAGAGCCAACGATAACGATGACGATCAAAGCACAGAGAATAATATTTGGGGCAAATCGAAAGAATGAGAAGTAAAAGAATGCCAAAATGGTACTCTTACGTAGACCATAACAAAAGAGAAGGAAAGGCAGGCCAAGAGAAAGATGGGAGGACAGTGTGTACGAAGACCTGAAGAAAAGTAACATTGAGAGATGGAAACAACTAGCATTGAACTGAAGGAGAGGGAAGTAGGTGGTGAAAGATGAAAGATTGTATAAATGGACTGAATTGTAATTATATAAAATTTATAAGACTAAAATAAAATGTAGTCAGAAATGTAAACGTTTTATTCCTAGGCCAACAAGGAATATTGAGCTTAATAAATAATAAAAAATGTAGTTTTATATCGTAAAATATTTGGAAAAAGTTCTTCATGCTATATTTACTATCCACATTTGCGGATACGTGCTGTCGTGCACGGATGGGTGCTGTCGCCACAATTATTCAATGTGTACTCCCAACTAATATTTCAGGAGGCACTATGGGAAAGAATTGAAGGTGTAAGGATTGGAGGGAGCATCATTAATAACATAAGATTTGCAGACGATACCGCAATCATGGCAGAGAATATAGACAATTTACAAATTCTCCTATATATCATTAACAGAGAAAGCAAAAAGATGGGACTAACAATGAATATAAATAAAACCACATTAATGGTGATCTCAAAAAACCCTGTTGACAACATACATCTGACATTGGAGGTAAACCGATAGAAAGAACCGAGAGGTATAAATACCTAGGAGCAATTATAAACTCACAATTAGATCAAGATGAGGAAATAAAGGTGAGAATAGAAATAGCTCAAAAAGGATTTATAAAATTCAAGTTAATGTTTACAAATAAGAAATTGAGTATGGACATTAGATTGAGGTTCGTCGAATGTTATGTTTGGTCGCAACTACTATATGGGGTAGAAGCTTGGACTCTAAAAGCACAATCTGTAAAAAAATTGGAGGCATTCGAGATGTGGCTGTATAGGCTTATTCTGAAAATTCCTTGGACTGCAAAAGTCTCAAACGAAGAATTGTTAAGAAGAATTGGACATGGCAGGAAGTTTATGAACACAATTAAAATAAGAAAAACATCGTATCTGGGCCACATACTTCGTAACTATAAATACTCTCTGCTACACGTCATCATGCAAGGAAGAGTAGCGGGGAAAAAGTTTTGGGAAGAAATCTTGGCTGAGGAATATCAGAGATTGGACTAACCTCAGTGTTGAACAGATATTTCACTTTGCAAAAGACAGAGAAGCGTTTAAAAAGGTGATCGCCAACCTTGGTTAGAAGACGGCATAAGAAGAAGAAGAAGATCCGCATTTACACATCATTTTTACTGTCAACGTCCGGTGTTGAGTGTCAGTTGTCAGTTGAAGGGTACAGGTTCATATATCGCCGAATTATTTTTGTTTGAAAAACCGTCCATATAGCAGAGGTGCCCGGCAAAGGGAGGTGTCTGTTAAGAGAGAGTTTACTGTATTTCATATTATTACTAGAATTTATTACTTTATTAGAGCTATTTATCACTTTTAATTCATTGTTTCAATTTTTTTGTGTGTTTTTATACTTTTACTTACTTCCGAAGTAACAATCACTAAAATTGACTTTTCAGCCTAAGTCCAAAATACATATACGCGATTTTTGGCAATTTCGTGAAATGAAAATACTTACCTAAATTTATTTTTTAATAAGGTTTTTAAAAAATAATTTATATTATTTAATGGACACTTTGAATTTTGTACATGTATAATATATTAATTATAGAGATAATATAATTAATTTAACGCTAACTATGAAAGTAAATCAGATCTGCTATTACTCATATTTAAATAACAGCTGCACAAAATACTACGACCGCAAATCTATAACAATGAAATTTCTGGCGTCTGGGAACGTTTGCACAGCGTTGCCAAATAACGGAAGTCACAACGAGCGGTGTGGTATACGGAAGTCCCTACGCGTTGTGTATATCACGTGCATTCTCGTACGGGAGCGACACTAGCGCTGATGATATACCGTCGTACTAAAATCTGATCTTATGAGTATATTAGATACGATGTGACTTCTAGTGAAATTTTTGGTATAAGCCTTCTAATACCATCTAGTAGCCAAATTCGTAAAAATTTAGGCAAAACGTTGTGACTTCCGAAATCGGAAGTCATAACGGTATATATGAAGTGACAACGTATTACGAGTATCTACTTTGGAAGTTACATGGATACATGTATCAATATATATATATATATATATATATATATATATATATATATATATATATATATATATATATATGTTTAAAAACATAAGATGTAGATCTTTGAAACACACTCAGTGAACCAAAGATCCAAGGTTATTGGTTTAACGACCACTCGTACGAAATCAAATAGATGAAATAGAGAATGTGGAAAAATCCCCTTACGAAATGGTGGATGTGTGAATTGTTCGTAAGGGGATTTTTCCACATTCTCTATTTCATCTATTTTATATATATATATATATTGTTTAAGGAGGAGAAAATAATTGGGTAACCAGCTGAATATGGACAAAGTGTACTCTTTTTACTTATTCCAATATATTTCGCCCATTTTCATGGGCATCATCAGGGAAAGCTACAATGTTGGTTATTAGGTAGGTACATAAGATGAATTAGCAGTATACTTACTAAGTGAGAATTGTTGTCACGATGTTTTAAAAGAAGCAAATATAAATAAAATGATAAAAAAATAAAATACAGAAATAACATATCACAAAAGTCCATAATTTAAAATATACATGATGATAGATAAAATTTATATATTGACACAATGAATTGAAAACAAGGTCTGACATTATTTATTTACTTTTATGTTAATTGTCAGTCAAATTTTTTTGGTCATTATCCTATTAAGTTAAACAGTTAAAATAGGTTATCAGCAATCAATATTATTAATTATTTAAGTGAGAGATATTAGCTAAACCTGTTAAATTTTGATTATTTTTATTTTTGTCTAAGAATAGTAAATAAGAGTATATTTCACTCAGGTGATTAATGTCTGATTTTTTGTTGATGCAATTATCACATTGTGCTATAAAAGCCATCTCCAAAAAGATTCTTTTAGTATAATTTTTTTCTATATCTAAAATTTTAAATGAATTATAGTCCATGGTATGGTTATTGTCATTTACATGTGTAGCAAGAGTGCATCTTTCTGGATATAGTCTACTGTCACTTTTGTGGGAAGTAATTCGATCTTTTATCGATCTTGAACTTTGTCCGATATATTCTCTGTCACAATCTGCACATGGGATACTGTAGATTACGTTTGTTGTCAATTCTTTTGGATGTTTATCCTTCAATTTTGAGAACACTTTTCTGATGGTTAGAACTGTTTTATTTGAAATTTTGATATCGGTCACATTCTTAAGTATTCTGGTTAAAGCTGGAGTAATTTCTTTGATGTAAGGTAATGTAGCAAATTTAGGGTGTCCTTGGGATGTAGTGTGATGATTTAAGTTATTGTCTTCTTGGATTATTACTGTATTAATAGATGTGGTGTTAAAGAGGATTTTCTTGATTAATGCTTGTGGATAAGAGTTTTCAATAAATAGGTTGTACAGGATGTCGAGGTTTTTTTTATGAAACAATTTGTCCGATATAAGAATCACTCTATTCTTCATTTGTTTTACCAAATTTACCTTCATGGAATATTTATGATACGACATATAGTTAAGGTATCTTCCTGAGCTCATTGGTTTCCTATACCAATCAATGACTATTTTATTATCAGGTAAACGAATGAGACGTGTATCCAAGAATGGAACAGAAAGATCATTATCTTCCATTTCAACTGTAAATTTTATATAAGGATCATAGCTGTTAAAAGTGAATAATAGCTCATCTACTCCATCTTTAGGTAACGCTAATATGATATCATCTACATACTTTTTTATGAAAGGAACTTTAAAAGATAGAACTGGTAATACTATATCTAACAAATCATCCATGACATATGTGGCAAGGATAGGACTTACTTTGGCTCCCATTGGTGTTCCAAAAGTTTGTTTATATATTTTGTTATCAAAAGTAAAATAAGTGTTTTCAAACAGAAAGGTAACCATGTCAAAAAATCTTTCTTTAGTAATTTTGCAATGTTTAGTAATATCAGACCACTTTTTTTCTATTGATCTTAGACAAAAATTTAAATATACATTACTAAAAAGTGATACCACATCCAAACTAACCAATATATAGTTTTGAGGTAGAGACATACCATTGAAACATTTATAGACTTCAAAAGAATCTTTAATATAATATGGGTTATTGATATCATATGCTTTAGTGAGAATATCAGTTATAATCATTGCTATACCTTCGGTAGGTGCTCCAATTGAGGCAACAATAGGACGAACTGACAATGTTGGTTTGTGAATTTTTGGAAGTGAGTAAAACTTTGGTATAATACTATTGTATATTGTGTGATTCTTTTTTGTAACTTCATCTATTTGCTCGGTGGTCACTAGTGATTTAATTATAACATTTGCTTTTCGTTATATGGATAGTGTTGGGTCATTTTTGATTTGAGTATATGAGTTATCATTCATAATAAGATTGTTAGAGAGATCTAAATACTGTTGTTTTAACATAATCACTGTCACATTTCCTTTGTCTGATTTAGTTACTATTATTTCTGGATGACTTTTAAGAAACTTACTTGTTTTATTAAATAAATGATGGAAATAAGTTGTTTTTTTCTTGTCTTTTGTAAAATAATTAGTAAGGACATTGGTAGTTTGTGCAATAATATTGTTTCTATGATCTCTGTCTATTATTGATGAAGTTACATAATCAATATCACTTAACAAGTTCTTTATGCTGACATCATTTTTTTTTTGGATGGTTCTATGCTGAAATTTGGACCAAGAGAAAGAAAATCTAAAATATCGTCAGGAACAACAATGCCAGAAAGGTTCTTTATCCAATTTTGATTTGTTTTCAAGGATTCAAGTGCTTTACTCTTAAGATTATCAAGTTTTCTCATTTGTATTGTTTTATGTTGGTGGAATAATTTATTATAAACTCTATGTTGTCTACTTGAAAACTCTAAATATAATTGTTCATTTGAATTAGTAATGATAGTATTTTTTAAAATAGTTAAAGAACTCTCTAACCTTGCTATTGTCTTATGATTAATATTTATTTCTAAATTAAGTAATTTAGTGTCTAACCTTATGTTCAACTCACTGTGTGTTTGTAATTCGCTAGGTTCTTGTCTATAAATCAATTTATGTACTGGCTTGGTTGTATGTTCTATATGTTTAGGAACTAGACCTAATCTTCTACAATGAAGTAAAAAGGACCTTCTATTTATTTCAGATGCTAGCTTTCTTTTTATTTTCGCATATTGCTTCAAACTTGACACTACTAAATCACCATACCTGGCTCTTGTGTTAGTGTAAAAACCCATTACTGATACAAAAAAAACTTGGTTTAATAATAGCTGACTCAATTTAAATTGTTTAAGGAGGAGAAAATAATTGGGTAACCAGCTGAATATGGACAAAGTGTACTCTTTTTACTTATTCCAATATATTTCGCCCATTTTCATGGGCATCATCAGGGAAAGCTACAATGTTGGTTATTAGGTAGGTACATAAGATGAATTAGCAGTATACTTACTAAGTGAGAATTGTTGTCACGATGTTTTAAAAGAAGCAAATATAAATAAAATGATAAAAAAATAAAATACAGAAATAACATATCACAAAAGTCCATAATTTAAAATATACATGATGATAGATAAAATTTATATATTGACACAATGAATTGAAAACAAGGTCTGACATTATTTATTTACTTTTATGTTAATTGTCAGTCAAATTTTTTTGGTCATTATCCTATTAAGTTAAACAGTTAAAATAGGTTATCAGCAATCAATATTATTAATTATTTAAGTGAGAGATATTAGCTAAACCTGTTAAATTTTGATTATTTTTATTTTTGTCTAAGAATAGTAAATAAGAGTATATTTCACTCAGGTGATTAATGTCTGATTTTATATATATATATAGTATAATTTCTATATATATATATATATATATATATATATATATATATATATATATATATATATATATAGACCGGTCACTCTAGTAGTCGCTCAGGTTCATGAGCTCTTTTAATCCATTTCATGCGGTGGATTGGTCCGCTTAATTCCTCTTCATTATCCTTTATAGATTTTTTTGTTTTTTTTTGCTTTTTCTGTAATCTGTTTCCATTCTTTCCTATTCTGTATTTTTTCTCTCCAGCCTGTAATTTCCATATTGGATATATCCTGTCGCAGTTGGTCTTCCCATCTTATTTTCGGTCTTCCTCTAGGTCTGTTTATTACTGGCGTCCAATTTGTTATCTGCCTAATTAGTGCATCTGCTTCTCTTCGTTGGATGTGGCCAAACCATTTTAGCCTTTGTGCTTTAATGAATCTCACTATATCTTCTCCTTCCATTAGATTTCTTATTTCGTGATCCATCAGAATTCGTAGTTCTCCTTGATCTGTTTTGATTGGGCCATGTATTCTTCTAATAATTTTTCTTTCTATTATTCTCAGTTTTTCTTCATCTTTTTTTGTAAGGCACATTGCTTCTGCTCCATAAGTGATGACTGGTCTAATTGCCGCTCTATATATCTTTGTCTTTGTTTTCTTGCTTAGGTTTTTATCTTTAAGTAACTTGTGGTATTTCCAGAATGCCCTATTCCCTGCTTTAACTCTTTCATTTATCTCTATGCTTCTTCTGTTTTGACCATCTATTATTACTCCTAAGTATTTAAAGCAGTCAACCCTTTGGAATACATTATCACTTATTCTTATCTCTTTTATTCTATTTACTTGGTCTTGATTTCTCGTACTTATTAAGTATTTTGTTTTTTTCTGATTAATTATTAACCCCCTGATTTTTGCCTCTCTTGTCAATGTTAGCAGTGCATCTTCTAGACTTCTCTTGTTACGGGCTATCAACCCTAGGTCGTCTGCATACCCTATTATTTGTGTAGAACTTTGGATTATTGTCTTTTTTGTTAGCCCTGTGTTTCTAATTACTCCCTCCAAGGCTATATTAAAGAGCGTTGTCGATAGGCTGTCACCTTGTCTTACCCCGTGTTCTATGTTGATATTCTTCGTTTCATCATCCACTGTTTTGACCTTTGCTGTTGTGTCCATCATTGTCATTCTGGTCAATCTTATTAATTTTGCAGGTATATTCATATTTTTCATTTCTTTTAATAGCTGTTTTCTGTAGATGCTGTCGAAAGCCTGCTGGAAATCAATAAACAATATGTGCAATTCTATGCCATATTCGTAACTTTTTTCGATTGTTTGCGTTAAAACGTGGATTGCATCAATTGTTGATCTCCCTTTTCTAAATCCCTGTTGATATGGACCTAAGTTTTTTTCTGTGTATCTGGTTAGCTGATTTCTTATAATTGTTGTCATGATCTTATATGTTGTATTTAATAGCGTAATTGCTCTATAATTGCTGCAAAGCGTTGGGTCTCCTTTTTTAAAAACTGGTATAATGAGTCCTTTCTTCCATTCTTCAGGCATGTATTCCATTTCCCATATACTGACCATTAATTTATATATACGGTGTTGCTTAATTATTTCACAATTTTTGTTGAATAATTGTTACTACCTTTTTAAATAATTTTCGGGAAAATTTTTATATGTAAAAATTCATAAAGTAAATTAAAAAAAAATAAAAGATTTTGTGATTTGATAATTTCCTTTATTTCGTTATATTTACTATGAAACCCAGAGTCTCTAGTTACGCCACTGGAATTGCAACGGAACGCCTTGCATAAGTAATGAAATTGCCTAACTTACCCTGAACACTGACATTCTACATAAAACACTAACATAAAAAGTTTGGTTAGTTTAAAGTTTTGTAAAATAAAAATAATGAAAAATGAAATGATGCAACAAACAATTGCAATTTGCAAGTATATTTATCTACAGAATGTGGAAATAAAGTTTATCCGAATTTACTTTAGATAACTATGTATAGAATCAACCAAATTTAGTACTTTTAGAACGTTCTGCAAGCTTACAAGTGAAAATGGTTGTTATATTATGTTGATATCAAGACTGCTGCAATTTCTATTTAGGTATGTTACATTTATTTTACTACCTGTTATCCTAGTTCTTTAGACAAAACTCTACTATAAGTTATCTCTAATTATTATACACTTAATTGTGCATTTATTTAATCAACCTTCACAACTCTGTACATTAAGTTCATATTCTGTTCTGACGGAATGTCTCTTTTTAGGAAATGTGACACTGGAAGGGCCTTAAGCTGACTAGGCCATGTTCATACAATCAAATTATAAGGATAGAGCCTACCTTGATTAGTGGATTACTGCGTAGAATTAGTCCTACCACTAAGCTCGTAGTCCGTAGCCACCAAGTTTAATTGATTTGAAGTGCGGTACTCTATTGGTGGTATCTGGGGCTTCTACTGAGTGCAAATGTACCAACCAAGACCACAGATTCAGGTTTTCATGTGTTCGGAACCAACGATAAGCTGCTACTATATGTGAAAACCCATTCCAGTCCAGTACAAATTGGAGACTAATGCCAAAACTTGAAATCGGACACAGCGAAAACCAACCAAGCGGAAAATTAACCAAACAAACCAACAAAGCAAACAAGCTAACAAGGCCTTGTGATGTAATGTGGCCAAAATTGTAGGTTTCACTTCGAAACTCTGTAAAATATCTAGGAAGCTATAAATCCCGGTCTTCCTGGTTCCTTATTTTCAAACCGATTTGAAAAATAAGTTCATACTTCCTAAGATTACTTCCGATAAAATTTGGGGTGTAAATCCTCTAACTAAGAGAAGTAGGACCTCCTATCATATCACCAGTCAAATTCCATCTCAAGGAAGGAAATGTGGCAATGTCAGTCAAATCTGACACTAGGAAAAATATAATTACCAACTCATGTTTTGAAATCTGCATTAAAGCTAGGTTCACCTATTTGTTTACTAAATTTTAGGGTACTTTGTGTACTAATTTACTTCTGGTACTACTGTAACCTTTGACACAATGACTTGACAAGACAAGGATGTGACCTTAACCTATGTTTACCAATCATGTAAACATTGTCTGTATACATTTATTTACTATAATTATTTTTTTGATTCTTTAAACCAAAGAGGCTTCCTACCTCCAAAGGCTATAATAACCAGAACAGATCTAACCGAACCAACAGAAAGGTCAGTAGTTCTATTCAAATCTTAAAGGAACACTCTAAGGTATGATATTTTATTTATTTCAGCTTTTACTACCAAAGTAATCGCTTTCTACATACTAGCAACCAGATAAACTACATCCTCATCTGAAAACCTTTATCAAGATCTATAAAATATAACATTATTAAGCTGTTAATATATAAGCAAATAAAATCATTTTTAACTTTATATTTCTATTATTTACTATTGGAAAACAAAATCAATTATATACTACTACATAATATATTTGAGCAATTACTATTCTGTGAGTGAATATTGTATTTACATGAATTTTCAATAATTAACAATACAACAATAGCAATTGTAGCATTTCAAGCGTAACAACACCCCTCCTACCTGGGAAAAAGTTTTTTTTTCTAGAAAGGAAACCATCAAATCACATTTACAAAACCGACAAGACAACCCAAAAAAAACTTTTAATACCCTATGTTTCTCCCTGAGAGTCTTCTTCATCAGGAGGATGACTTTTTACATCCTTTGCGTGCCATACGCCAGCTGGTTTACTTGATTCATCCTCAAGTCTGTATGACCACGGAGAGACTACCTCAACAATTTTATAAGGACCTGAAAATTTTGGCATGAACTTAGCTGTTACACCCTTCGCCTTATCGGAGATAGAATAATTCCTCGTCCATACTAACTGTCCTACCTTGAACTTCTCGGGACGATGACGTAAATCATATACCCTGCGTGATTTCTTAAAAGCTGCTGTCAACCGCTTAGATACATCCACAAATACTTCCTCAAGTGCTTTCGACCTAACTTCTGGCTTAAACTCAGAATCATCTCCTGACTCTACAGAATCTCCTGTCAGCCTAACCTCTCGCCCAAAAATAACAAAGTTTGGGGTTAATTGTGTGGTCTCATGCTTCGCAGATCTCATAGCGCAGCCCACCTTAGGAAGATACAAATCCCATTTCCTGTGGTTGTCGGCTACATATGCAGTAAGCATAGACTTCAACGTACGGTGGTAACGTTCTACAGGATTTGCCTGAGCATGGTAAGCTGAAATAAAGCCTAGCTGAACATTATATTCCCTACACAAATTCCGGAACAATTTACCCTGAAATTGCACACCATTGTCGGTTATTACCTTTCGAGGGACTCCAAATACTAAAAACACTTGTTCCTCAATGATTTTAGTGATCATTTTAGCCGTTGCTTGTCTCAGCGGAAACAATAAAATAAATTTGCTGAAAATATCACATACAGTAAGGATAAAGGAAAACCCTGCGGCAGAACGAGGTAATTGACCAACAATGTCAATACTTAAAATTTCAAAAGGCCTCTTGACAACTGGGGCCTGACTTAACATTAATCCAGCCGTCTTTTTCTGTTCGAGCTTAGTTCCTAAACAAACTCTACAACGACGTATGTACTGAGCTACGTCTGCATGGAGTTTTGGCCAAAAGTAGTGCTCAGTAATCCGAGCAACAGTCTTAAAAATCCCTGCGTGACCACATGTAGGGGGATCGTGGTATTGAGAAATAATTTCTGTACGAGTTTCCTTCGGCACCACCTTTACCCAACCATCATTGTCGTCACGAAGGTCAGGGTATGGCTTTTTAATACGTTTGCACAATTAATTGTCAGTATATCTCCATAACGGGTAAAGATTTGGTTTCTCCTGCACCTGCTGAATCATTTTGAGGTAGCATTTGTCTTTTATCGCGTGGATGTCCGTAGTAACCTCGTGGACTGGAGGATCTTCCTCAGTGATGAGTACCGCTCTAGAAAGTACATCAGGTACGACATTGTCCTTCCCCTTACGGTGGATAACTTCAAAATCGTATTGCTGGAGTCGAATAGCCCAACGCGCAATTCGACCAACTGGATCCTTGATGGAGTTTATCCACTTAAGGCTGTAATGATCTGTGATCACAGAAAAATGGATGCCTTCTAAGTACGGTCTCAGTTTTTCGATGCCAAAAAGTACAGCCAGGCACTCCTTCTCAGTAGTGCTGTACTTCCTTTCCTGAGCTGTCAGGGACCGACTTAAATAACAAATCACGCGTTCCCCATCAGGATGCGGCTGAGTCAAAACCGCGCCCAGAGCATAATCACTACTATCAGTCTGAACAACGAATGATAGATCAAAATCCGGACATGCTAGTATAGGAGCGGTCACCAGAAAGTCCTTAATGTTCTGGAATGCATTGGAGCATTCCTCTGACCAAACAAAAGGTCTTCCCTTCTTGGTAAGCTCACATAAAGGAGCAACAATAGCTGAAAAATTAGGCACAAATCGCCTATACCAAGAAGCAAGTCCTATCAATCCTCTCACTTCAGTCACGTTACGGGGTGGGGGAATTTTGAGGATGGCACTGACCTTGTCAGGATCAACTAATAACCCATTAGAATTCACCACATAACCGAGGTATTTAAGTTCAGGTTTGCAAAACTTACACTTATCCTTGTTAAGGGTAAGGCCTGCTTTTACCAACCGTGATAATACTTCTCTCAGAATCTCCAAGTGTTTTTCAAAAGTAGGGGTAACTATGATGACGTCGTCTAAATAAACGAAGACAAAGGGTTCCAGATCGAGACCAATTACCCGATCAATAAATCGCTGCCATGTGGCTGCAGAATTATGTAACCCCATCGGCATCCTTCGGAATTGGAAAAGTCCTCGACCTGGGATCACGAATGCAGTGTATTTCTTGGACGATTCGGAAAGGGGTAGCTGCCAGTAAGCGCTTCGAATATCAAGGGTAGTGATGAAGTGAGCATCTTTAAGTTTGTCAAGAGTAGAGCTGACAAAGGGAAGAGGGTAATCATCTCGTTTTGTCACTTTATTTAACTCACGGAAATCAACGCAAAACCTGTAACGGCCATCTGGTTTCTTCACCAGCACAATAGGGGATGCCCACGCCGAATTAGAAGGCTCAACTACTCCATCCTTAAGCATTTGGTCTAAATCTTCATAGACCTGCTTCAGAACAACAGGGGAAATAGGATAGTGTCGCTTCCTAACCGGTTGCGAATCAGTAACAATATGGCGTTCGACCATATTCGTACATCCTAAAGTTGCTCCCATGGTTTTAAAGGTTTCTTCTATTAAAACATCGAGTTGCGACTGCTCCCTCTCAGTTAGCTCATCATATGATTGCACAGCACATACTGTAGTCTCCTCTAACTCGGACTCATCACGAAAATGCCACACATCCGAGAATAAATCAGGTACTACTCCCATCCTGATCCAAAAATCCATTCCCAAAATAATTGAATGTGGAACTGATGGCACGACCAAAACATTTAACACCTTAGACCTATTTTCTAATATAACCGGTAACGATACTTCACCTAAAACTAAACATTCATTCCCATTCGCAACAAAACACCTCTTTGACTGACTCTGTCTTAACTGACATATACTTTCTAACTTATTCCAACCCGATTTACCAAGAATAGAGCGCGACGCCCCTGAATCTAATAAACCTAAAAGACAAATACCAAAAATACTAACTTTTAAATATGGCCTATTATCATTTTTTGCATGCGCAATTATGAAATCCAATAGAACCTTATTTTCCGAAAAGGAACTATGTACATCCGAGGTTGAGGTCACTAGAGCCGAATCACTTAGCGCCTCGTCGCTGAGTTTTTTGATCTGCAGTTAGGGCAATTAACTGTAGTTACCTCCTCTAATCCGCAACGGAAACAGAAAATCCTTTTCGGTTTAGAACATTTTTTGAACCTGTGTCCAACTTCCTTACAGTTCCAACACATAGGTAGACCAGAACTAGGTGATGACATCCCGGACTCAGCATTATCAACTTGAACCTCAACATACTTACGACTTACAGAGCGAACATTCTCTCTAACTCCCTTTGAAGGCTCATTGCTAACAGCTGCAATCTGTGGTGATGAACTCGATGATGGCTTATGATAAGCTAAGTCAGGTTCCAAGAGTTGCCTACTATTTGTTGGTGGTGGAGTAAAATTTTGAATGCGAAAATCTGTGGCCTCTACTCTCCTACAATGATCTACTAACTCCTTCACTGAAGAAAAATTGTACAGGGCAAGAGCTGACTGAAGATAAGGTAGCAGATTCCTTCTTATAATGGCAATCCTCTCCTGCTCAGAGGGACGAACTCTACCTAACTTCAGGAACAAACTCCCCATCGCTGACACATAAATTACCACTTTCTCGCGAGCTCCTTGTGTTCGTTTACGGATTTCTTCCCATAGACTATTTTCGTAGTCATAAGGAAGGAATGCATCCCTCAGTTGCTCTAACAGATCATCCCATGAAGAGAAATGGTTAGTACGATACCAGGCCAATGCTTCCCTAGTAAAAAGTTCCAATGCAGACCTTAACATTCTGTCTTTGCTGACTCCTCGAGAAATTCTCATCTCTTCTATTCTTTCAATAAATGTAGAGACGCTGGACTCTCCATTGAACTTTATGTTCCACCTCCCTACCTCAACATACGATGACAAAATCTGACCAAGCTGCGAACTAAGACTAGCAACTGGATCAACACTACCTAACCTAGAGGATTCTAATTGAGTTGATGGGAATGATATTACCGGCGAAACTGTATGGTCTGATGAGGATCCATTTTCTCGTCTACCTGTATAAGCTATATCATTACTAAAAGAAACTCTGCGTATTCCAGTATTAAGTCCCCTAGATTCCACAGGTCTAACAACTGTTTCCCTTGGATTTGGATATATACCAGAAATATCGCCCGCAGAAAATCCCCTTGGGGTGGCACGACTTGGACTTGCCGATTGATCTCGACTTGTTGACGCTCTCTGTGTTGCCTCCGAACTAACTGCTTGTTGCCACCTCACACTATTATCAGACGAAGATCCCGAGTAAACTAACTCCGGTGTCAATGGATTCTCAGAATCAAGGATGTGACCTTCAATATCTATTGGTATTGGATCATTCTCAGAATCAAGTATATGATCCTCGACATTCCTTGACACTAAATCATCCCTAACTGATTCTACTTCATGCACGACAGGATTATCTGCCCCTTTAATACCTAAACCACTAACTGCTTCCACTAGTTCCATACATCTAAATAACAACTGTCTTCGAGTCTCTTCATTCTCTGCCGTATCAACTGGTACCCTACCTAACCTTCGCTGAACATGAAATAACCTAGAAGATATCCCAACATACTCACTTACTCTCTTCTCAACATTAAAATTCAGGATAGCTACGTTTAATTCCTTCAATTTGCGATTACAAATCTCATACTCAACACTAGGCTGCAACACTATGGATAACTCAGCTGGAGGAACTCCTTCTCTCTCACCACGTAATGCTGAACGTAAGAGTATGCGTTTGTCAGCCACCGTTCCTTCCGAACGCCACCCTCTTACCGCTAATTCATAAGTAAGTTCGTCAGTCAAAAGTCTATTAATATCCATATTTACAAATCGTTAAATACACACAAACCCCCCTCCTCCTTAAAAGAAGAGAAAAAAACCTAAACTTAAATAAATATAGGTACGCCCCTTACCTGGACCGAAAATCCAATAAGAAAAGACCTTGATGCAACTGAGGCAACCCTCAATTTTTTTTTTTTAGTAAAGATTTAAATCAAAAGTTTTTTTTTCAAAAGCCTTCGTAGCGTTACAGAAACTCTTGATCCAATCCCAAAGAGCACCAAAATTCAAGTGGGTACTCAATATCCCAGTACCTGCCAGTACCCTATACCTATTCTCAAAATACGTACCATTAAAAAAAAATAATTAAAAAAAAAATTAAACTGTCCAAGTATTACTACAAGTTCCAAGTAAGAATAATTTAAAAATTGGTAATCAAAAATCTAATTTAGAGAGAAAAAAAATTTAAATAGTTGTCACTTTTCCGTTTTACTAAATTACTAACTTACTACTAAGTTACTAAACTTTTTAGTTGGGCGCCATTTTTGTTGCTTAATTATTTCACAATTTTTGTTGAATAATTATTACTACCTTTTTAAATAATTTTCGGGAAAATTTTTATATGTAAAAATTCATAAAGTAAATTAAAAATAAAAATAAAAGATTTTGTGATTTGATAATTTCCTTTATTTCGTTATATTTACTATGAAACCCAGAGCCTCTAGTTACGCCACTGGAATTGTAACGGAACGCCTTGCATAAGTAATGAAATTGCCTAACTTACCCTGAACACTGACATTCTACATAAAACACTAACATAAAAAGTTTGGTTAGTTTAAAGTTTTGTAAAATAAAAATAATGAAAAATGAAATGATGCAACAAACAATTGCAATTTGCAAGTATATTTATCTACAGAATGTGGAAATAAAGTTTATCCGAATTTACTTTAGATAACTATGTATAGAATCAACCAAATTTAGTACTTTTAGAACGTTCTGCAAGCTTACAAGTGAAAATGGTTGTTATATTATGTTGATATCAAGACTGCTGCAATTTCTATTTAGGTATGTTACATTTATTTTACTACCTGTTATCCTAGTTCTTTAGACAAAACTCTACTATAAGTTATCTCTGATTATTATACACTTAATTGTGCATTTATTTAATCAACCTTCACAACTCTGTACATTAAGTTCATATTCTGACGGAATGTCTCTTTTTAGGAAATGTGACACTGGAAGGGCCTTAAGCTGACTAGGCCATGTTCATACAATCAAATTATAAGGATAGAGCCTACCTTGATTAGTGGATTACTGCGTAGAATTAGTCCTACCACTAAGCTCGTAGTCCGTAGCCACCAAGTTTAATCGATTTGAAGTGCGGTACTCTATTGGTGGTATCTGGGGCTTCTACTGAGTGCAAATGTACCAACCAAGACCACAGATTCAGGTTTTCATATGTTCGGAACCAACGATAAGCTGCTACTATATGTCAAAACCCATTCCAGTCCAGTACAAATTGGAGACTAATGCCAAAACTTGAAATCGGACACAGCGAAAACCAACCAAGCGGAAAATTAACCAAACAAACCAACAAAGCAAACAAGCTAACAAGGCCTTGTGATGTAATGTGGCCAAAATTGTAGGTTTCACTTCGAAACTCTGTAAAATATCTAGGAAGCTATAAATCCCGGTCTTCCTGGTTCCTTATTTTCAAACCGATTTGAAAAATAAGTTCATACTTCCTAAGATTACTTCCGATAAAATTTGGGGTGTAATTCCTCTAACTAAGAGAAGTAGGACCTCCTATCATATCACCAGTCAAATTCCATCTCAAGGAAGGAAATGTGGCAATGTCAGTCAAATCTGACACTAGGAAAAATATAATTACCAACTCATGTTTTGAAATCTGCATTAAAGCTAGGTTCACCTATTTGTTTACTAAATTTTAGGGTACTTTGTGTACTAATTTACTTCTGGTACTACTGTAACCTTTGACACAATGACTTGACAAGACAAGGATGTGACCTTAACCTATGTTTACCAATCATGTAAACATTGTCTGTATACATTTATTTACTATAATTATTTTTTTGATTCTTTAAACCAAAGAGGCTTCCTACCTCCAAAGGCTATAATAACCAGAACAGATCTAACCGAACCAACAGAAAGGTCAGTAGTTCTATTCAAATCTTAAAGGAACACTCTAAGGTATGATATTTTATTTATTTCAGCTTTTACTACCAAAGTAATCGCTTTCTACATACTAGCAACCAGATAAACTACATCCTCATCTGAAAACCTTTATCAAGATCTATAAAATATAACATTATTAAGCTGTTAATATATAAGCAAATAAAATCATTTTTAACTTTATATTTCTATTATTTACTATTGGAAAACAAAATCAATTATATACTACTACATAATATATTTGAGCAATTACTATTCTGTGAGTGAATATTGTATTTACATGAATTTTCAATAATTAACAATACAACAATAGCAATTGTAGCATTTCAAGCGTAACAACGGTTAAAAAGGTCATCTCCTCCATTTGCAATAAGTTCATTGTTAATCTCGTCTGGTCCTGGAGTTTTGTCAGATTTTAGTTGTTTTACTACTTCTATAAATTCTTGGTAGGTAGGTGCATCTTCTTCTTCATCTCGGTTATCTGTTATATCTTCTTCTTCTGTGTCGATTGCTTGGTTGCTTGTATTTATATCTTTAAAGTGATTTTCCCAATCTTTTTTGCTTATTTTGCTGGTAACTTTGTTACCATTATATTGTTGTTTTATATATTCAAACAATTTTTTGTTTTCTCTATTATTTGTTTCAATCTCTTGCATCTGATCTGAGATCCATGTCTCTTTCTTTCTTTTATAAAGTTTGGCCGCTTCTCTCTTTTCTTTCTGGTATTGTTCTCTTTCCTCTTGTCCGCTATTTTCAAGCCATTTGTTTCGTGCCAGCGTTTTCAGTTGACTTTGGTACCGACATTCTTCGTCAAACCATTCTTTAGTTTTTTTATTTTCTTGAGGTCCTATGGTTTGCTCCGCAGCCTCTATGATGCTCATTTTTATATTTTTCCATTCCTCTTCTACGTTCGTGCCATCGTGCCTCTTTAGTTTTTGTACTAATTCCTCTGAATACTCTTGTTTTGTTTGTTGCACTTTTAATTTGGTTAAGTTCCACTTCCTTCTTTTTCCTGCTTTGTTATTAGCTTTGATGATTTTGATCTTCATTTTGGCTATTAAGAGTATGTGGTCAGTGTCAGCGTTTGCTCCTCTAAAGGATCTCACATCTTGTATTACCTTTGTCCATTTTTTCGAAATCAAAACATGATCTATTTGGTTGCCATCTGATCTCCCTGGTAACATCCAGGTTATCTTGTGTTCCCTTTTATGAATAAATTTCGTACTGACGATGTAGGTATTTGTTGCTGCTGCCAGATTGCAAACTTTTGCCCCGTTATCGTTTGTGACATTGTGGATCGTTTCTTTACCTGCTACATTTTGGTTGTAGCTCTCTTTTCCCACTTGCGCGTTAAAATCTCCCAGTATTATTAAGATATCGTTCCTAGGAATATTTTCGCAGGTTTCTTCTAAAAGTTCATAGAGTTCCATTTTATCTTGTTGGTCTGCTTCCTCGGTAGGTGCGTAGCAGTTAACTAAAGATATATTGGCTTGTTTATTTTCGATTCTGATGTAGGAGATTCTTCCATTAATAGCTTTGAAATGTATAACTTTTTCTCTCATTCTTTTGCTCACCATAAAAGCTGTTCCATTTTTCCCCTGTTTGCCGTCTCCTGAGTAATACATAGTAAAGTTTTTCTTCTTAACTGTTCCTTCATTTTTCCATCGTATCTCGTGTAGTGCTAGTATTTCTAGTTCGTATTTTTCCATTTCTAAAGCAATTTCCTGCATTTTCCCTACTTTTAGCATTGTCTGGATATTCCATGATCCAATTTTAATGGGTTTAGCTCTTTTATTCTTGTTAATTTTATTCCTCTTTTTCTTGTACATTGTTTAATTATTATCATTATCCATTTCCTTAGCCGGGTCTGTTTCCAATATCCTTCGGTTTGATTCTTTCAGTTTTTTGGATTTTCTCTGTTGTTTCCAGTACACTTCAGCTTTAAGTCTTTTATTATGTTATTCCATTCCCAAAGTCTATCCATAATTTTTTGAAGCCCATCTTCACTTTCTTCCCTGCTTCGTTTTCCACCTCTGCTCTTTTCTTTACTTGCCTGTGTATTCTTCGTTCTTCATAGGTTCTTTGTTCGTCGATAAATATTTTTGTACCTTTGAGGATTTTCTTTTGTTCCATTATTTTCTTTTTATCTTGTATATTTTCCAATTTTGCTATTATGAACGGCTGTGAATTTCTTGGTCTAATTATCTCTGTTTGTTCTATTTTAGCTTCAACGTTGAGTTTTATTTTTAGTAAATTTTCTAGATCTTCTTTTACATTTTCTTCTCCTATTTTAATTCCCCTGACTATTACGTTTTTCTCAATTTTCTTTTTCTCCTCTCGTTCCGTTCTATTCTGTAGGTCGCTTAGTCTTTTTAGCACTGCCTCCTTAAATTTTAGTTTGCTTAGCGTTTCTATTTCTTCTCGCACTGCTTTAATTTCAGCTTTCATTTGTTTATTTTCTGCTCTTATTTCACTCATTTCTTGCTTTAGTAGCATATTTTCTCTTTTCAGCTCCTGGTTTTGATTTCTTAATTCTTTAAGCTCTTCTTGGATTCCATCCAATTTTTACTCTATCCTCGTATCCCTTGTTTCCATTCTGTCCAATTTTTCTCGCAAATCTTTTATGAATTCTTCCATGTTGTTACTATTCGATTGTTACTATTTGATTGTTGCTATTTGCTATACTAAATATATTTTTTACAGACGTATAATTTGGCTGTCTGCGGTAAGTGCAAAAATCCGATTCAACCTCGCGGAGATTTTTGCCCTTCTTAGACTGGCCTATTTAAAAGGGTATTTATTTCTTTCTTCCCTATTTCTCAGTGCTTTTTTCAGATTTGGCAACACCGCCAAAAATTGTTTAGCAGTTACCTTCTTATGGAATGCAATAATTGATTGTTTTGTTTATTTATAGCTAAGCTTGTTTTTTTGACCAGCACTGGCTCTGCAGGTTTATTCACTTAAAAATGTTTGTTTCACTCCGAATTTTGATTGTACACTTCGCTGTTGTCCTTAGATACGAATTGGTGTGGTGTTTAAATTTTATTTTCACCTCAGTTTTAAGAATTTTCGCGATTTATTCACAGTAAATTTCCGAACTTGTTTATCTAGCCAAGCAACGTTGCCAACCTCCTCCTCTTCCTTATATAAAAGGGTTATCGGAACATCTTGCAAATCTCCTATCCAACCATATTATTACAGTTGCACATAAAGGGTACAATCCCTTAAAAAGGAATTATACACAACTAAAGCGAAAACTCCTCAATTAAAAAAATCGCATGTTATATATCGATCACTCAAAATTGTTTTAGGGCGTCCCATTTTAGGGGATACTTTAAGTAACTTTATGTTACTATGAAAACTTTTTTGATAGACCATGTTCTTAATAAAAATTGACGGAATGAGCACTGATTATCCTGTTTGACTAATTTATATGTTTAGAAAATAAGAATTAGCCGACTTTTATTCCTACTTAGATTTTTACCAATACAAAAGACCGAAATGCAGATAACAACAGTCGGATTATTTATATTTCTCAAAGAATCAACATTGAAAAATATCAATTCCTTATCTTATCTTTATCTATTTAATGATGAACAATGAAAGTTCCTTCTGTTTCAACACGTGTTAGAAAAATAAACAACCTTTCAAAAATAATATACAATAGAAAACTTTCCGTAAAATCTTTCCATGCCTTATTTACTACGTAACTAACTACTTATTTACGGGCGAGTTGGGTACCTGCAGAAATTTCGCGGAAATAAACAAAAACTCCATATTTCACATTTATCGCATTTATGTTCAAAATTTCGCCGAAATTCGCATCTATTTTGTAAAAACGAAAATTCCGTACCCCTAATTATAATAAAACAGTTGGTCAAGAATCATTATCTCGTTGACTTTTTCTTGTTTATCGTTGATAATTCTGCCGTTTGAACCTTGTGATAATCCATATATTTTCTCTATCTGCTCTTAAAGTGTGTTTATTATATTATTTTCTTTCTCATTTAATTTACACCGATCCAGACTAGTATAGCTCCATATAACAGTTCTACTTCTGCAGTAACGAATCAATGCTTTTATTTAGCACATTAATTTTTGTTTTGTCTTCGGGTCTATTAAATAATTTTCTAGCACTATTTCTCGCAATTTTTAATTATCCATTTATTACTCTACTTGTCTTATTTTTTAAATATACGACTTGAATAAAGACTTTAATGTTTTGCCAGTCGTTATTGTTTAGTAGACCGGAATATTGAGATATTAATTCTTTACATTACATATTTGTCTTTCGGTGATTTTCTATTATTAATATGAAGCTGGAAGTGTTAGGTTACACTGGTTTTTGATATTTGGTCCAGAGTTCCCTTTCAATTCTTTTGTCGGATTTCTCTTTAATATTATCGCAGCTGCATGCACTGGTACTAGGTTCTGAGTGCTCAGGTGACCTTTGAAGGACTCCCAATTACTCTATTTCGTCCACTTCTTCTGAGGTGGGTTCAGAAGTGGATATCAACTTCTATTCCATTATTCCATATCTATTTATATGCCATCTAATGATTTTACTTTAAATTTAGCTGCTTGATCTTCTTCATGAGTAATAAAATTTTTGTTATTTTTGCTATTTAGTAAACAGCATTAGAAAGTCTGTAAGCTTTTTTTATGAACTGCTGAAGTGCGTCCTATAAAAGTAGACATATTTTCATGAAAAACATGTTTTCATGAAAATTCTTTAATTTTATTCAATATGTTCAATACAGCGATTTTAACGGTTTTACAAATTTTTTATGTCGATGCCGTGCGCATAATACGATTCTGAAAGCTCTGAAAAATAGTTATTTTTTTCTTCAATTATCTCAGCTGATTTTTTTATTTACGAGTCATTTCTTCAGATTTGGGAACACTTAATAATCGGAGGGGGCCAAGTCAGGAGAGTAAGCCGCATCAGAAAGTAATTCGAACCCCAACTCGAATTTTTGCTACTGTCACAACGCTCTTGTGAGTCGATGTATTGTCTTAGGTCTTGAGAACACTTTAAAAAACACTTTTTTCTTCTGCTTATGGAGTCGTTTTTCATTCATTACATACCGGAACTCACCACATAAATTTTGAAGACCCTGACATCAAAACTGTATTAAATTATATGTGATCTAAGTAAGTTATAGAAAAAGTCAGAATAGATAGAGTAGAACACTTATAAAAAAATTGTAACAAGCAATTGGACATCGTAAGTTCTAATTTTTCACCCAAAGTGACCGGAAGTTGAACCGGCAGTCGATATTTGAACTCTTCGTGTAACTTTTTGTCAGTTGATATGACGGATGAATTTTGTTCACCGACAGACATGGACGAACAGACAGGCATGAAACCGGAAGTATGTATTTGTTCTGGTCTTTCTTAGTCACGTTGAATAATAGTTTGTACTATTTCGACGAATTTAAAACAGTACTTTCGGTTGCAACGCTGGAAAAGGCAGTCCGAGGTCAAACTTCTCACATGTAATATCATATTTTGGTTATAGGCTTTCATTTGACATCTTATTTGTCATTCTTTCTGTCCTACTAACAGAGGAGTTGTGTTTATTGACGGACAGACATGGATAATTCTAGGTTTTCACATTTAATGATAAAAACAATAATTATATAATTCAGTTAACCTGACTATGTCTTTGTGATAATGACTTCTTATCTAAAAGTGACAACGGCAATTATTCCATTCACTTACGGTAAAATATCGCAAAACCTCCAGATTTTAAAGAACCGCTTGGACTGACATGAAATTTGGCACACACGTAGCTAAAATGCCAAAGAAAAAAATGAGATTATGCCGATATGTTCTCTTGCCCTGGATGTGACTTTCACCCCTTCTTGGGGGTGAAAAAACATACGTTCAAAATAAGTCCGGGAGTGGATATACTGACTAATTCTAATTCTAAGCAAATTTTGTTCTATAAAAGTTTTAAACGGCTGAAAATGTTATAAGAATTTTTTGCTCTACATTGTGCTTTCTATCTATACCTTTAAGGAACGCACTATTTTCGGGGACACCCTGTATATGATCTGTAAGTTGCATTGGTTAAAAATGCTTATTTTTGAAAGGGGTTTTGCTGAAAGGGCTAGAACGAATCACGAGTCACGAGTATGTATATGCAAATTTTAAACAGCCATATCTTAACCAATTTTTGTCTTCCAGAAAATCAAAAAATCCCAAATATTTAAAAAAGCAAAACCTACATTTTTTACTCTTTAAGATATTTGGTATCACTAATAATTTTTAAGTTATTTTGAAAAAAGTCTTTTTTTTTCAAAATTAAAGATTTAAAATTTACTTTAAAACCAAATTTTCTCACAAATAAGCACTTTGAACTGATGAAACTTACAAACACAAACAATACATAAAGTTACTTGTGAAGTGGTAACGATTAATTCCATTTGGGCTGTTAATTAGAGGGAGATTTTTACGATATTTTTAACCAAAAAATAAGGAACAACTGTATTTTGAGCGTAACTTGCCTACTCTTGCTGCTAGAAACTTTTTAAAAAAATAAAAATAAACGTTTTCTTAAACACTTTAAAAAAGTTGTAATAAGTTTTCCCAGAAAAGTGTTTCATTTTTTTTTATTTCACGTTAAAATATTCGATTTGGAATTTGACATATAAGAGCTTATTTTTCACTATAGTCTGTTTTTAAACTAAGAGGAGTAATTCAAATTTCCCGCGCCGTAAACCTTGTTTGTAATTGGTACAACCTCAGGCAATTTTACTCATATCAAATTTTGACAATAATGACATTTATAAAATTTTAACACTATTGCCATTTCATAGGTTAGTTTATTTATTTTATCAGCGATTTTTGTATTTTCTGCGTTATTCCTTTTATTTTTAGATTTTTAGTCAATATTACCGTCAAAGGCCTATATGATCCACCAAAAAAAAGATGTATCTGAAGATATTTCTAGTGACTTTCTTGGGTGTGAATCTGTATTTTTAGTTTACCTACTCCTCTTGGTTTTAAAACAAAGCTTAGCAATAACTCTGCTTCTACTGGGTCTACAGACCTGACACATATACCATTTTTTCACTTTTCTATAAGCTATATTTGCTATTTGCTAATTTTTTTTCAATAAAGTAGGTACCTACTTTTTGAGTTATTTGCGAAAAACCGTCTAAGAACGTGTTTTTTTTTGTTCAAAAATGAACATATTCACTCGCAAATATCTCTAAAAGTATTGACTTAGTGAAAAAACTCTATAAAATAGAAATTGCTTAGAATTAGTCAGTTTATCCAATTCCGGACTTATTTGAACGTATTTGTTTTCATCCCCGATAACGGACGAAACTCACCTCCAGATCAAAAGCACATATCGGCACAATATCACTTTTTTTCTTTAACATATTAGCTATGCGTGTCCCAAATTTTATGTCAAACCAAGCGTTTCTTCAAAATTCTGAACAAAAACCGTAAGTAAATTAAACGAAAATGTAAAAGGTACATTCCATGTCAAATCACTCAGGCAAAAAAATTTGGATCTCCGATTTGTCTGAAAATTGGTATATAGCTTCTGCGGGACGTAAAAAGAAGATATTAAAGGTCAAAAAATCTTCTTCTTCTTTTTTCTCAAAATGTTATTTTATGCGATTTTACAGTGATTTGGTGTTTATTTAAACAAATTTGCATTTTCTGTCGTAAAGTATCAATGAAAAACATAATATTTTAATAGAAATGACTCAAAAATGTCATTATATGGCATTATAACAAGTTATTTTGAATCAAAACAAGTTTTTGATCAAATGTTATAGTGTAAAAAACGTTAAAATACCGTTTTTTACATTTTCCTCCATTCCCAAAATACATCATCATCGATTTGGCTAAAAATTTGCCCTCAGATAGCTAAAAGATAGGACTTTAAGTGGTTAGAAGGATTTGAATTATATTACAATACCAAAAAAGTTGCATGCAGTAATATCATACTCAAAAGTATATATTAGTCCAGTCGGGATAGCATTTGACCTTGAATGCCAAGCTGCACAAAAATTTATTTTTCTGATCTTTAGGGGAGTCAATAGTAGCCTAAATTTAAAATCGCGAATGAATTCCTCCGTTACGTTAGCGGCCATCTTGATTTTAAAGGAGAACCTGTTTTGCTCAATATCTCCGCCATTTTTAACCTTTCGACAAAAATGGAAGGAACTGAAATTATTCCAAATAAATCGTATTATTAATTATCAAATCAATTTTCTTGATCTGACTCTACATAGAAAAAATAGCACCATAACTACTTCATGGTATACCAAAAAAACATGGTCGTCGAGATATCTAAATTTTAACTCCCACCATCCTTTATCTCAAAAAAAATCAGTAGTTATCGGTCTCGCCGACAGAGCTATCAAATTGTCCGATCCTATCAATAGACCTCAGGCCATAGAAAAAGCAAAAACAGCACTGGCACTCAATTCATACCCACATCAACTCATCGAAACCACCTTAAAATCGCGATTACATACATTCTATAACAACAGGAACAACAACAAAAATATCAAAGTGAAGAAGAATTACATGTCTCTTCCTTATATAAAAGGGTTATCGGAACAACTTGCAAATCTTCTACCCAAACATAATATTACAGTTGCACATAAAGAGTACAATCTCTTAAAAAGGAGTTATACACAACTAAAAGCGAAAACTCCTCAATTAAAAAAATCGCATGTTGTATATGAGATCCCCTGCTCAAATTGCCATGGGGTATATATTGAACAAACCAGCCAGCTACTCAACTCAAGAATACGTTCTCACAAATATGATAAAAAAAACTCAACAGCCCTCACAAAACATGAAAACGAGAAAAGACATAAATTTGATTTTGACAAAACTAAAATATTAAAAACTGAACAAAACAGGAAAAAGAGGGAGCTCCTGGAGTCTATAGAGATTAAAAAAACAACAACGCCATAAATGATAAAAAAGACGTTAATCAGTTAAACAAGATTTATTTTAATCTAATCTAAAATAAGTAAAAGAAAATTTCAGCACGCCCATGACATGATAGCAACCTACTGATTAAGTGATAAATCAAACATCAACCAATATCACACTGATTTTGACACTATATCTTAAGTAATGACATAGTGGGTATATTCCTATGTTTTAACATTGTTTTAAATTTGTGACGTCTATTTGTGTACCTAGTTGTTTCACAACCAATTTTGCATGCATGGTAAGTCAACTTTTTTACATTGTTTGTATTATATCCTTCATAAAATGTTTTTTAGTCATGTATTTCTTGAAAAAGGCATGGATTCCTGCCGAAACGTCGAAATAAAAATGTCAAAACATCATAGATATCCCTATTTTTTATATGAACCTAAGCCCAAGAAATTCTTGTAATAATATATATATATATATATATATATATATATATATATATATTACAATTGTAACAACGTATACATCGGGGAAACATCTCGCAATTTCCACAGTAGGGTGATCTCACATCGTAGTGATATAAAAACCAATAAAATAAATGCATGTGCACTTACAGAACATGCATTAACTTTGAAACATGAGTTTAATTTCGAAGATTCATGTATTTTGGCCAAAGAAACAAACCATTCAAAACGTGTTTTCTTGGAAATGTGTTTGATAAAATCCAGTAAGTCTTGCATAAATAAAAAGTCTGACATAGATAAACTGAGCAATATTTATTGTTACTTACTGGAAAAACATCAAAAATAAAATAAATATTTCTTATACATATGCACTACACAATACATCTGTGTGCATAACAGGTTGCATACCATTAAGACAGATTTAAAAATAAAAATTACCCAGTATGGGCCTATTGGTTTTTTGAAAATAAATACAATATTAAAAACACCTAATTACATTTTAATCTGACTGTTTTTTCTTTCTGTTCTCTATGTATCAGAGTTAAAACACACCATCAAAAGATGTCATAGAATAAATATAAAAATTTACCATCCTTACCAAATTTTAGAATGTATTTTGTCCATTATTTTCTGTATTCTATGTTTGTGTTAGTATTGTTGAGGGTCATAAAGCTTTTAAATAATCTCAACGACTAGTAAGTTGAACTGACGAATTGTGATATTTTATAAAAATTTACATATTTCTTTTTATCTATATTACAGAGTCTTGAAAAAGGAATAAAACCATTCCGAAAGCTAGACAAAAAGTCAAAAGAGTGTTTCTTTAACATCCTGGCCAACCTTCTGACTGCAACCCTAATAAACTAGTTGTTTGTATATATATATATATATATATATATATATATATATATATATATATATATATATATATACATAGAAAAGAAAAATCATTGGCAAATAACTCGCAATGTGAATGTGAATACAAAATTAACAATATAAAAAGATGGAATGCAACTGCAGACACGTGTTTCTGACTCATTAGTCGTCATCAGTACAGTATAGCCAAGTTAGAAGAAAAATAATAGTTTAACTTGGAAAAAGATCACTACAGGAGCAATATTACCATTTGTGACAACAATGTCAGAAGACCCTGCCTTTCAGGGCGACGACCAACACAGTCACGGAGGTAAAGCTACCTGAGGAAAGAAAAGCCAAAACCTTATACAATAAAGGATGTTAAGTAAGCGAGTACAACTATAAACATAGAAAAGAAAAATCATTGGCAAATAACTCGCAATGTGAATGTGAATACAAAATTAACAATATAAAAAGATGGAATGCAACTGCAGACACGTGTTTCTGACTCATTAGTCGTCATCAGTACAGTATAGCCAAGTTAGAAGAATAATAGTTTAACTTGGAAAAAGATCACTACAGGAGCAATATTACCATTTGTGACAACAATGTCAGAAGACCCTGCCTTTCAGGGCGACGACCAACACAGTCACGGAGGTAAAGCTACCTGAGGAAAGAAAAGCCAAAACCTTATACAATAAAGGATGTTAAGTAAGCGAGTACAACTATAAACATAGAAAAGAAAAATCATTGGCAAATAACTCGCAATGTGAATGTGAATACAAAATTAACAATATAAAAAGATGGAATGCAACTGCAGACACGTGTTTCTGACTCATTAGTCGTCATCAGTACAGTATAGCCAAGTTAGAAGAATAATAGTTTAACTTGGAAAAAGATCACTACAGGAGCAATATTACCATTTGTGACAACAATGTCAGAAGACCCTGCCTTTCAGGGCGACGACCAACACAGTCACGGAGGTAAAGCTACCTGAGGAAAGAAAAGCCAAAACCTTATACAATAAAGGATGTTAAGTAAGCGAGTACAACTATAAACATAGAAAAGAAAAATCATTGGCAAATAACTCGCAATGTGAATGTGAATACAAAATTAACAATATAAAAAGATGGAATGCAACTGCAGACACGTGTTTCTGACTCATTAGTCGTCATCAGTACAGTATAGCCAAGTTAGAAGAATAATAGTTTAACTTGGAAAAAGATCACTACAGGAGCAATATTACCATTTGTGACAACAATGTCAGAAGACCCTGCCTTTCAGGGCGACGACCAACACAGTCACGGAGGTAAAGCTACCTGAGGAAAGAAAAGCCAAAACCTTATACAATAAAGGATGTTAAGTAAGCGAGTACAACTATAAACATAGAAAAGAAAAATCATTGGCAAATAACTCGCAATGTGAATGTGAATACAAAATTAACAATATAAAAAGATGGAATGCAACTGCAGACACGTGTTTCTGACTCATTAGTCGTCATCAGTACAGTATAGCCAAGTTAGAAGAATAATAGTTTAACTTGGAAAAAGATCACTACAGGAGCAATATTACCATTTGTGACAACAATGTCAGAAGACCCTGCCTTTCAGGGCGACGACCAACACAGTCACGGAGGTAAAGCTACCTGAGGAAAGAAAAGCCAAAACCTTATACAATAAAGGATGTTAAGTAAGCGAGTACAACTATAAACATAGAAAAGAAAAATCATTGGCAAATAACTCGCAATGTGAATGTGAATACAAAATTAACAATATAAAAAGATGGAATGCAACTGCAGACACGTGTTTCTGACTCATTAGTCGTCATCAGTACAGTATAGCCAAGTTAGAAGAATAATAGTTTAACTTGGAAAAAGATCACTACAGGAGCAATATTACCATTTGTGACAACAATGTCAGAAGACCCTGCCTTTCAGGGCGACGACCAACACAGTCACGGAGGTAAAGCTACCTGAGGAAAGAAAAGCCAAAACCTTATACAATAAAGGATGTTAAGTAAGCGAGTACAACTATAAACATAGAAAAGAAAAATCATTGGCAAATAACTCGCAATGTGAATGTGAATACAAAATTAACAATATAAAAAGATGGAATGCAACTGCAGACACGTGTTTCTGACTCATTAGTCGTCATCAGTACAGTATAGCCAAGTTAGAAGAATAATAGTTTAACTTGGAAAAAGATCACTACAGGAGCAATATTACCATTTGTGACAACAATGTCAGAAGACCCTGCCTTTCAGGGCGACGACCAACACAGTCACGGAGGTAAAGCTACCTGAGGAAAGAAAAGCCAAAACCTTATACAATAAAGGATGTTAAGTAAGCGAGTACAACTATAAACATAGAAAAGAAAGTTTATAGTTGTACATGTTTATAGTTGTACTCGCTTACTTAACATCCTTTATTGTATAAGGTTTTGGCTTTTCTTTCCTCAGGTAGCTTTACCTCCGTGACTGTGTTGGTCGTCGCCCTGAAAGGCAGGGTCTTCTGACATTGTTGTCACAAATGGTAATATTGCTCCTGTAGTGATCTTTTTCCAAGTTAAACTATTATTCTTCTAACTTGGCTATACTGTACTGATGACGACTAATGAGTCAGAAACACGTGTCTGCAGTTGCATTCCATCTTTTTATATTGTTAATTTTGTATTCACATTCACATTGCGAGTTATTTGCCAATGATTTTTCTTTTCTATGTTTATAGTTGTACTCGCTTACTTAACATCCTTTATTGTATAAGGTTTTGGCTTTTCTTTCCTCAGGTAGCTTTACCTCCGTGACTGTGTTGGTCGTCGCCCTGAAAGGCAGGGTCTTCTGACATTGTTGTCACAAATGGTAATATTGCTCCTGTAGTGATCTTTTTCCAAGTTAAACTATTATTCTTCTAACTTGGCTATACTGTACTGATGACGACTAATGAGTCAGAAACACGTGTCTGCAGTTGCATTCCATCTTTTTATATTGTTAATTTTGTATTCACATTCACATTGCGAGTTATTTGCCAATGATTTTTCTTTTCTATGTTTATAGTTGTACTCGCTTACTTAACATCCTTTATTGTATAAGGTTTTGGCTTTTCTTTCCTCAGGTAGCTTTACCTCCGTGACTGTGTTGGTCGTCGCCCTGAAAGGCAGGGTCTTCTGACATTGTTGTCACAAATGGTAATATTGCTCCTGTAGTGATCTTTTTCCAAGTTAAACTATTATTCTTCTAACTTGGCTATACTGTACTGATGACGACTAATGAGTCAGAAACACGTGTCTGCAGTTGCATTCCATCTTTTTATATTGTTAATTTTGTATTCACATTCACATTGCGAGTTATTTGCCAATGATTTTTCTTTTCTATGTTTATAGTTGTACTCGCTTACTTAACATCCTTTATTGTATAAGGTTTTGGCTTTTCTTTCCTCAGGTAGCTTTACCTCCGTGACTGTGTTGGTCGTCGCCCTGAAAGGCAGGGTCTTCTGACATTGTTGTCACAAATGGTAATATTGCTCCTGTAGTGATCTTTTTCCAAGTTAAACTATTATTCTTCTAACTTGGCTATACTGTACTGATGACGACTAATGAGTCAGAAACACGTGTCTGCAGTTGCATTCCATCTTTTTATATTGTTAATTTTGTATTCACATTCACATTGCGAGTTATTTGCCAATGATTTTTCTTTTCTATGTTTATAGTTGTACTCGCTTACTTAACATCCTTTATTGTATAAGGTTTTGGCTTTTCTTTCCTCAGGTAGCTTTACCTCCGTGACTGTGTTGGTCGTCGCCCTGAAAGGCAGGGTCTTCTGACATTGTTGTCACAAATGGTAATATTGCTCCTGTAGTGATCTTTTTCCAAGTTAAACTATTATTCTTCTAACTTGGCTATACTGTACTGATGACGACTAATGAGTCAGAAACACGTGTCTGCAGTTGCATTCCATCTTTTTATATTGTTAATTTTGTATTCACATTCACATTGCGAGTTATTTGCCAATGATTTTTCTTTTCTATGTTTATAGTTGTACTCGCTTACTTAACATCCTTTATTGTATAAGGTTTTGGCTTTTCTTTCCTCAGGTAGCTTTACCTCCGTGACTGTGTTGGTCGTCGCCCTGAAAGGCAGGGTCTTCTGACATTGTTGTCACAAATGGTAATATTGCTCCTGTAGTGATCTTTTTCCAAGTTAAACTATTATTCTTCTAACTTGGCTATACTGTACTGATGACGACTAATGAGTCAGAAACACGTGTCTGCAGTTGCATTCCATCTTTTTATATTGTTAATTTTGTATTCACATTCACATTGCGAGTTATTTGCCAATGATTTTTCTTTTCTATGTTTATAGTTGTACTCGCTTACTTAACATCCTTTATTATATATATATATATATATATATATACATCCTACTATCAATTTGGCATCGATACATTATGCATTTACCATCGATTTGGCATCGTCTTGCAAAGTGGCATCTCTATATCGATGCCACTTTACACTACCTTAATAACTTTTTTTCTGCACTTGTTACCAGAAGTCTAATCAACTCGGTAGTTAGAGATTTGATTTCTTGATGTTACTTTAATATATCAGCTTTCTTTGTTTATCCCTTACTAAGTTATATAAGTTTATTCCATTAAATGTTTGAGTCCAAAATGATGGTACAGTGAAAATATTATATACATTTAGTTCAGTGTTTTACCGTTTTGTCGCTGCCGCTATATACATGAAAACGTATATCCCACTTTCATTATCAATCATTTTGGCATCAGAAATTTGGCATCACTGTTGAATATAATATTATCCACAACGAATAATAGGCAATTTGAGAATGTATATACTATTTTCATCAACAAATCATTCTGGCATCATGTTGTTTTCACCCAATTTTGAAAAAATGTGAAAACTTTGTATTATCCACGTCCGTCTGTCCGTCCGTCTGTCTGTAATCACAACTACTCCGTCAACATACCAGCTAGAATGACAAATGAGGTGTCAACTGAAAGCTGATAATCCAAGGATGGTACTAAAGGTGAGATATTTGACCTTGGCGGTCTGTTTGTCGGTCTGTCCGACCGCGAATATAACTGCTCCATCATTATACCAGGTAGAATGACAAATGAGGTGTCAAATGAAAGCTTATAATCCAAGGATGGTAATAAAGGTGAGATATTTGACCTAGGCTGTCTTTCCGCCGGTCCGTACGACCGCGAATATAACTCCTTCGTCATTATACCAGGTAGAATGACAAATAAGGTGTCAAATGAAAGCTTATAATCCAAGGATGGTACTAAATTTGACATATTTGACATAGGCGGTCTGTACGTCGGTCCCTCCGACCGCGAATATAACTCCTCCATTATTATACCAGCTTAAATGATAAATGAGGTGTCAAATAAAAGCTTATAATCCAAGGATGGTACTAAAGGTGAGATATTTGACCTAGGCTGTCTTTCCGTCGGTCCGTACGACCGCGAATATAACTTCTCCGTCATTATACCAGGTAGAATGACAAATGAGGTGTGAAATGAAAGCTTATAATCCAAGAATGGTACTAAAGGTGAGATATTTGACCTAGGCTGTCTTTCCGTCGGTCCGTACGACCGCGAATATAACTTCTCCGTCATTATACCAGGTAGAATGACAAATGAGGTGTCAAATGAAAGCTGATAATCCAGCGATGGTACTAAAGGTGAGATATTTGACCTAGGCTGTCTTTCCGTCGGTTCGTACGACCGCGAATATAACTTCTCCATCATTATACCAGCTTGACTGATAAATGAGGTGTCAAATGAAAGCTTATGATCCAAGGATGGTACTAAAGGTGAGATATTTGACCTAGGCTGTCTTTCCGTCGGTCCGTACGACCGCGAATATAACTTCTTTGTCATTATACCAGGTAGAATGACAAATGAGGTGTCAAATGAAAGCTGTTAATCCAAGGATGGTACTAAAGGTGAGATATTTGACCTAGGCGGTCTGTCCGTCGGTCCGTACGACCGGGAATATAACTCCTCCGTCATTATACCAGGTAGAATGACAAATGAGGCGTCAAATGAAAGCTGATAATCCAATGATGGTACTAAAGGTGAGATATTTGACCTTGGCGGTCTGTCCGTCGGTCTGTCCGACCGCGAATATAACTCCTCGAACATTATACCAGGTAGAATGACAAATGAGGTGTCAAATCAAAGCTTATAATCCAAGGATGGTACTAAAGGTGACATATTTGACTTAGGCGGTCTGTGCGTCGGCCAATCCGACCTCGAATATAACTCCTCCATTATTATACCAGCTTGAATGATAAATGAGGTGTCAAATAAAAGACTATAATCCAAGGATGGTACTAAAGGTGAGATATTTGACCTAGGCTGTCTGTGCGTCGGTCCGTACGACCGCGAATATAACTCCTCGATCATTATACCAGGTAGAATGACATTTGAGGTGTCAAATGAAAGCTTATAATCCAAGGATGGTAGTAAAGGTGAGAAATTTGACATAGGCTGTCTGTTCGTCCGACCGAGAATATAACTTCTCCGTCATTATACTAGGTAATGACAAATGAGGTGTCAAATGAAAGCTGATAATCCAAGGATGGTACTAAAGGTGAGATATTTGACCTTGGCGGTCTGTCCGTCGGTCTGTCCGATCGCGAATATACCTCCTCGATCATTATACCCGGTAGAATGACAAATGAGGTGTCAAATGAAAGCTTATAGTACAAGGATGGTATTAAAGGTGACATATTTGACTTAGGCGGTCTGTGCGTCGGCCCCTCCGACCGCGAATATAACTCCTCCATTATTATACCAACTTGAATGATAAATGAGGTGTCAAATAAAAGATTATAATCCAACGATGGTACTAAAGGTGAGATATTTGACCCAGGTTGTCCTTCCGTCCGTCCGTACGACCGCGAATATAACTCCTCGATCATTATATCAGGTAGAATGACATTTGAGGTGTCAAATGAAAGCTTATAATCCAAGGATGGTACTAAAGGTGAGAAATTTGACATAGGCTGTCTGTTCGTCCGACCGAGAATATAACTTCTCCGTCATTATACTAGGTAATGACAAATGAGGTGTCAAATGAAAGCTTATAATCCAAGGATGGTACTAAAGGTGAGATATTTGACTTAGGCTGTCTTTCCGTCGGTTCGTACGACGGCGAATATAACTCCTCCATCATTATACCAGCTAGAAGGATAAATGAGGTATCAAATGAAAGCTTATAATCCAAGGATGGTACTAAAGGTGAGATATTTGACCTAGGCAATCTTTCTGTCGGTTCGTACGACCGCCAATATAACTCCTCCGCCATTATACCGGGTAGAGTTACAACTAATATTGGAATAAACACCTGTGATTTAAGGATTATCAGCAATCTGTACTGGAATCAAACATCATCTATCCGGACAGAGGCAGGAGAATCCGACGATATCAAAATCAAACGTGGGGTCCGTCAGGGATGTATACTATCCCCACTGCTGTTTAACATCTACTCTGAGGAAATCTTTCAAGAAGCATTGGATGATGTTAAAGCCGGAATTAGAATTAACGGAGAATGTATCAATAACATAAGATACGCAGACGACACTGTGGTATTCGCTGACAGTTCTGAAGCCCTACAGGAGTTAATGAGCAGAATCGCGGAAGTCAGTCAGAGATACGGACTTTCACTAAACACTAAGAAAACCAAATGTATGATGATCTCTAAGAATGAACAGCAATTTGGACGAATCAGTGTGAATGGTCAACAAATAGAAAGAGTAAGGGCATACACCTACCTTGGTACGAACGTCAATGAAAATTGGGACCATTCTGTGGAAATCAAATGTAGGATAGAGAAAGCAAGATCTGCATTTCAAAGAATGGCAAAGTTGTTCAAATATCATGATTTGTCGATACCCATAAAAGTCAGATTACTACGATGTTATATATTTCCTATACTGTTGTACGGAGTTGAGTCGTGGACTCTCACAGACGCCACCTGCAAGAAAATTGAGGCTTTTGAGATGTGGCTTTATCGTCGAATCCTGAAGATATCTTATACCGACCACATTACTAATGAGGGTGTTTTGCTGAGAATGACAAAAGAAAAAGAGCTGTTAATCAAAATAAAAACAGCCAAAAACGAATACCTCGGTCACATCATGAGGAACAGTGAGAGATATGGACTGCTGCAACTGGTCTTGCAGGGAAAAGTAGAGGGAAAGCGAGGACCAGGAAGGCGAAGGATTTCCTGGCTGAGAAATCTACGAACGTGGTTCAACACAACCACTACAAATCTTTTCAGAGCAGCAGTGTGCAAAGTGCAGATTGCCATGATGGTCGCCAACATCCGAAACGGATAGGCACTACAAGAAGAAGAAGAAGAAAAAAATCAAATTCAACAGCATGTCAAAAGGGGCTTAGTAGCGTATCTTCGGTCCTATTAGTCCAATCGTGACGTACAGCATCTTAAATAATAGGACTTCACCAATAGAATCAAATTTGACACAAACAAATCAAATACAGCAACAAGTCAAAAGGGCCTTTGTTATGTATCTTCGGTCCTATTGGTCCAATCGTGACATACAGCAACTGAAATGATAGGGTTTAACGAACAGAACACAATGACACAGAATAATCAAATACAGCAACATGCCAAAAGGGCCTTATTTACGTATCTTCGCTCCTATTGGTCCAATCGTGGAGTACAGCACCTCAAATAACTGGATTTGTCAAATAGAATACAATGACATAGAAAAATCAAATACAGCAGCATGTCAAAAGGGCCTTAGTCTTGTATCTACGGTCCTATTGGTCCAATCGTGATGTACAGCACCTCAAATAATAGTATTTGACAAATAATATAAAATGGCACAGAAAAATCAAATACAGCAACATGTTAAAAGGGCCTTAGTCATGCAGCTTCGCTACAATTGATCCAATCGTGATGTACAGCGCCTCAAACGATGGGATTTAACGGGCAGAATGCGACTGTAGACAAATCAAAATGGCGGCATGTAATAGCACCTTAAAATTGTAGAAATAAAATGGATTAACGCACAGAGGTGTATGACATATTATGTGACAGTATTTAACAAATTGAATACGATTACATACGTCCAGTTTTTGACAAGTGACTTCTCTACATGATAAACACGAAAAGGCTCCGTTCGTTCACTGTTCGACATAGGCCTCCCGTTCACTGCATATATCCACTGCTTCCTGAAGCCGTGACATAAGAGGATAGAACTTAACGAATTAAACGACAAAGAAGACTAAACAAGGCAGCGTGCGGGAAAAACAGGACCATCCTTTGTATACTCCACAGGAAAGCATTATATATTCAACGTTAGAACTATGTTATAGTATAAGGGTATATATTTTTAAATGATAAATATATTTTTTTATTTAGTACATTCCGTACGTTTTTTAAACATGATCAGGAGAATTTGTTGCCTGAAGTCTATAAAAGAATTTCCTAACAATCCTTGTGTTATGGATTATTTTTGAGAATGTGTTTAAAAGGTAGCTTACAGGCTTATTGTTCAATGGTCTTATCACTTTTAAGCGCTTGTCTTTTTGTAGGGCTATTAATTGTGATTTCAACCATTCTTGCGGGACAATGCCTTTTCAGTAAATGAAGTGAATATTGTTATACATTTAATTTTTTCCTCAATTAATTTTATGCCCCCTACTGGTGTTTGGTCTAAGCTTACAGCTTTTCCCCATTGAAGCTATTTTATAACTAATTATAATTAGGGGTACGGAATTTTCGCAAATAAAGAACATGAATTTCGCATTTACTTTTTTTATAATTACAAAATTTCGCATTTATTTTTAACTACGCGTAAAACAACAGAAAACATTAATTAAAAGGTAACATCGTTGTAATTTCGACATTCGACTCTTTAAGAGCTGTTCTTCGATCTGTCACTACAATATTATATGTGCTGAAGAATCGTTCTGCGTCTACGCTGTTCGTTGGACTCCAAATGCTCTGTAATGCTGCTTTAGCAAATGACGGAAAACTGCACTGTGTAGCAATTGTGTCTTGTGTCACACAGATATAGGTCATCTGTTGCAAATTCTTTGACTCGATCACTCAAAATTGTTTTAGGGCGTCCCATTTTAGGGGATACTTTAAGTAACTTTATGTTACTATGAAAACTTTTTTGATAGACCATGTTCTTAACAAAAATTGACTGAATGAGCACTGATTGTCATGTTTGACTAATTTATATGTTTAGAAAATAAGAATTAGCCGACTTTTATTCCTACTTTGATTTTTACCAATACAAAAGACCGAAATGCAGATAGCAACAGTCGGATTATTTATATTTCTCAAAGAATCAACATTGAAAAATATCAATTCCCTATCTTATCTTTATCTATTTAAAGATGAACAATGAAAGTTCCTTCTGTTTCAACACGTGTTAGAAACATAAACAACCTTTCAAAAATTATGTACAATAGAAAACTTTCCGTAAAATCTTTCCATGCCTTATTTACTACGTAACTACCTACTTATTTACGGGCGAGTTGGGCACCTGCAGGTATTTCGCGGAAATAAACAAAAACTCCATATTTCACATTTATCGCATTTATGTTCAAAATTTCGCCGAAATTCGCATCTATTTCGTAAAAACGAAAATTCCGTACCCCTAATTATAATAAAACAGTTGGTCCAGAATCATTATCTCGTTGACTTTTTCTTGTTTATCGTTGATAATTCTGCCGTTTGAACCTTCTGATAATCCATATATTTTCTCTATCTGCTCTTAAAGTGTGTTTATTATATTATTTTCTTTCTCATTTAATTTACACCGATCTAGACTAGTATAGCTCCATATAACAGTTCTAGTTCTGCAGTAACGAATCAATACTTTTATTTAGTACATTAATTTTTGTTTTGTCTTCGGGTCTATTAAATAATTTTCTTGCACTGTTTCTCGCAATTTTTAATTATCCATTTATTACTCTACTTGTCTTATTTTTTGAATATACGACTTGAATAAAGACTTTAATGTTTTGCCAGTCGTTATTGTTTAGTAGACCGGAATATTGAGATATTAATTCTTTACATTACATATTTGTCTTTCGGTGATTTTCTATTATTAATATGAAGCTGGAAGTGTTAGGTTACACTGGTTTTTGATATTTGGTCCAGAGTTCCCTCTCAATTCTTTTGTCGGATTTATGCCGTGTCGCGGATGTCGTTACCGTGCGCATAATACGATTCTGAAAGCTCTGAAAAATAGTTATTTTTTCTTCAATTATCTAAGCTGATTTTTTTATTTACGAGTCATTTCTTCAGATTTGGGGAACACTTAATAATCGGAGGGGGCCAAGTCAGGAGAGTAAGCCGCATGAGAAAGTAATTCGAACCCTAACTCGAATTTTTGCTACTGTCACAACGCTCTTGTGAGTAGATGTATTGTCTTAGGTCTTGAGAACACTTTAAAGAACACTTTTTTCTTCTGCTTATAGAGTCGTTTTTCATTCATCACATACCGGAACTCACCACATAAATTTTGAAGACCCTGACATCAAAACTGTATTAAATTATATGTGATCTAAGTAAGTTATAGAAAAAGTCAGAATAGATAGAGTAGAACACTTATAAAAAAATTGTAACAAGCCATTGGACATCGTAAGTTCTAATTTTTCACCCAAAGTGACCGGAAGTTGAACCGGCAGTCGATATTTGAACTCTTCGTGTAACTTTTTGTCAGTTGATATGACGGATGAATTTTGTTCACCGACAGACATGGACGAATAGACAGGCATGAAACCGGAAGTATGTATTTGTTCTGGTCTTTCTTAGTCGCGTTGAATAATAGTTTGTACTATTTCGACGAATTTAAAACAGTACTTTCGGTTGCAACTCTGGAACAGGCAGTCCGAGGTCAAACTTCTCACATGTAATATCATATTTTGGTTAAAGGCTTTCATTTGACACCTTATTTGTCATTCTTTCTGTCGTACTAACAGAGGAGTTGTGTTTATTGACGGACAGACATGTATAATTCTAGGTTTCCACATTTAATGATAAAAACAATAATTATATAATTCAGTTAACCTGACTATGTCATTGTGATAATGACTTCTTATCTAAAAGTGACAACGGCAATCATTCCATTCACTCACGGTAAAATATCGCAAAACCTCCAGATTTTAAAGAACCGCTTGAATTGACATGAAATTTGGCACACACGTAGTTAAATGCCAAAGAAAAAAGTGAGATTATGCCGATATGTCCTCTTGTCCTGGATGTGATTTTCACCCCTTCTTGGGGGTGAAAAAACATACGTTCAAAATAAGTCCGGGAGTGGATAAACTGACTAATTCTAATTCTAAGCAAATTTTGTTCTATAAAAGTTTTAAACGACTGAAAATGTTATAAGAATTTTTTGCTCTTCATTGTGCTTTCTATCTATACCTTTAAGGAACGCACTATTTTCGGGGACACCCTGTATATGATCTGTAAGTTGCATTGGTTAAAAATGCTTATTTTTGAAAGGGGTTTTGTTGAAAGGGCTCGAACGAATCACCAGTCACGAGTATGTATATGCAAATTTTAAACAGCCATATCTTAACCAATTTTTGTCTTCCAGAAAATCAAAAAATCCCAAATATTTAAAAAAGCAAAACCTACATTTTTTACTCTTTAAGATATTTGGTATCACTAATAATTTTTAAGTTATTTTGAAAAAAAGTCTTTTTTTTCAAAATTAAAGATTTAAAATTTACTTTAAAACCAAATTTTTTCACAAATAAGCACTTTGAACTGATGAAACTTACAAACACAAACAATACATAAAGTTACTTGTGAAGTGGTAACCATTAATTCCATTTGGGCTGTTAATTAGAGGGAGATTTTTACGATATTTTTAACCGAAAAATAAGGAACAACTCTATTTTGAGCGTAACTTGCTTACTCTTGCTGCTAGAAACTTTTTAAAAAAATAAAAATAAACGTTTTCTTAAACACTTTAAAAAAGTTGTAATAAGTTTTCCCAGAAAAGTGTTTCATTTTTTTTATTTCACGTTAAAATATTCGATTTGGAATTTGACATATAAGAGCTTATTTTTCACTATAGTCTGTTTTTAAACCAAGAGGAGTAATTCAAATTTCCCGCTCCGTAAACCTTGTTTGTAATTGGTACAACCTCAGGCAATTTTACTCATATCAAATTTTGACAATAATGACATTTATAAAATTTTAACACTATTGGCATTTCATAGGTTAATTTATTTATTTTATCAGTTTTTAGTCAATTTTACCGTCAAAGGCCGATATGATCAACCAAAAAAGAAGATGTATCTGAAGATGTTTCTAGTGACTTTCTTGGGTGTGAATCTGTCTTTTTACCCTAATAGCACAAGGACGTCCAACGGACGTCCATAGGACGTCCTTCACGGACTTTAAGGACGTCCCTTGGACGTCCGTTTTTGTCCGAGGAACGTCCTTTATACGTCCTATTTTGGTCCAAATGTCGCGCTACCGAACGTCCATTGGACGTCCATCTAAGGTCCGAGGGGACGTAAATTGGACCTTAATCGGACGTAAATTGGACCTTAATCGGACGTCCTAGGGGACGTAAATTGGACCTTAACAGGACGTCCTAGTTTGGTCCAAAGCCACATTGCCAAATGTCCAATGGACGTCCACCTAACGTCCGAAGGGACCTAAATTGGACCTTAATCGGACGTAAATTGGACGTTAATCGAACGTAAATTGGACCTTAATCGGACGTAAATTGGACCTTAATCGGACGTCCTAGAGGACGTAAATTGGACCTTAACAGGACGTCCTAGTTTGGTCCAAATGCCTCGTTGCCAAACGTCCAATGGACGTCCATCTAACGTCCAATAGACGTCCACCTAAAGTCCGCGGGGACGTTCGGTGGACGTCAATTGGACCTTCATAGGACGTCCCAGTTTGGTCCAATGTCGTGCTGCCGAACGTCCATCTAACGTCCTGAGAGGACGTTCGGTGCACGTCTAGCGACGATATTTAGACCTGTGGAGAATGTATTGTGGGAAATAAAAAATACATTTTTTAAGGAACTTATATTACATCTTATATTAAATTACAATTATTGGATATTACATTATTTACATTAAATTACAATTACACTTCTCCAAGAAATTAACGCACCACCTTAAAATGATGCATTTTTGATGTCTCGAATTTCCTAAACCTGTTGTCCAATCTCAGTGATTTTTTTTATAATATTATAGCCTAGGCTACAAGGTTACCTCCTTAAGCTTGTCATGAACGGGGAGCTATACTGTAATATAGTATGTATATTATATCATATCACTCCCTATAGTAATGAGTGAGCCTGGAGACACGGAACTAATGGTTCCGTGTGTGCAGGCTCACTTATTACTATAGAGAGCTATGTGATATCATATATATTACAGTATATAGCTCCCCGTGCATGACAAGCTTAAGGAGGTAACCTATAGCCTAGGCTATAATATTATAAAAAAAATCACTTAGATGGGACAACTGGTTTAGGAAATTCGAGACATCAAAAATGCTCAATTTTTAAGGTGGTGCGTAATGGGCTGTATATTATACATATATTTCAAATCGACACCTTGCTCATTTGGAGATAATGGACAATTTCTTAAAAAGAAGATATTCTATCTATGTATACTTATTATACAGGGTGTCCCGAAAAGATTGGTCATAAATTATACCAGAGATTCTGGGGTAAAAAAAAGGTTGATTGAACCTCACTTACCTATATACAATAGTGCACACAAAAAAAGTTACAGCCCTTTGAAGTTACAAAATGAAAATCGATTTTTTTTTCATATATCGAAAACTCTCAGAGATTTTTTATTGAAAATTGACATATGGCGTTTTTACGACAGCAATATCTTAAAAAAAAATTAAGTAAAATTTGTGCACCCCATACAAATTTTATGGGGGTTTTGTTCCCTTAAACCCCCCCAAACTTTTGTGTACGTTCCAATTAAATTATTATTGTGGCACTATTAGTTAAACACATTATTTTTAAAACTTTTTTGCCTCTTAGTACTTTTTCGATAAGCCAGTGTTTATCGAGATATTTTGAATATTTGTCGAATCCACCACATATTTGTATATGGTTAAGTACGGTTATAGAGACCTGTTAATAATCTGAAAATTTATTTATAATTTACATTTTTAGGTATATTTTGAAAAAGAAGCTACATCTCGATAAAAGGTGACTTATGAACAAAAGACTAAGAGACAAAAGTTTTAAAAACACTGTGTTTAACTAATGGTACCACAATAATAGTTTAATTGAAACGGACACAAACATTAGGGGGGTTTAAAGGAACAAAACCCCCATAAAATTTTTACGTAAATATATTGAAAAAGAAGCCGCATCTCAATAAAAACTGGCTTATCGAAAAAATACTAAGAGGCAAAAAAGTTTTAAAAACGTTGTGTTTAACTAATGGTACCACAATAATGAATTAATTGGAACGTACACAAAAGTTTGGGGGGGTTTAAGGGAACAAAATCCCCATAAATTTTTTATGGGGTGGACAAATTTCACTATAATTTTGTTTTAAGATGTTCCTGACATAAGAATTATACATGTCCATCTTCAATAAAAAATCTCTAATATTTTTCGATATATTGAAAAAAATCGATTTTCATTTTGTAACTTCAAAGGGCTGTAACTTTTTTTGTGAGCACATTTGTACTAAGGTAAGTTAGGTTCAATCTAACTATTTTTGACCCCAGAATGTGTGGCATAATTTATGACCATTATTTTCGGGACACCCTGTATAGTGTAATATTATATTATAATATTATAATAATCATTCAACTTTTGTCTAATTTTTTTTCATCCGCCTTCGCTTTCTGTCTTTAGATAATTCAATATTATAAATAGATTATAAAATACTGAGATAAATACTTTTTGCTTACTAGGTACAATAACCAACCCAATCTGTTAATCTGTTTGACAAAAGAACCGTTATGGGTAGAGGTAATAAGTTAAGACGAACAAAAGGCGACCGCGGTAGCGAAACTTTCCTTTAACAATTGTAATTCAAAATTCAAGGAAATCTATACTTTATAGAAAATCAAGAAGATTGGCTAGAATACAAATATGTACTTATACAGAGTGTTTGGTAAAGAATAGGCCATAGATTAATCTTAGATTTCGGAGAGTAAAATAGGTCGATTTAAGTTAACTTACGTTAGTACTAAAGTTGATAATAACCGAAATACAAGGTGTCAAATTTAAACTTATTTTATTTATTCTTGAATATTTCCTAACAAGCATGGGATAATATCACGAAATTTGGTAAGCGGGATTTTTTTGGGACAAGAAATCTAAATTCAACACCAAAAATGATGTATTGCCCAGGAAATAATCAAGAATAAAATAAAAGTTTAAATTTGACACCCTGTATTTCGGTTATTATCATCTTTCGTACTAAAGTAAGTTAGCTTAAATCGACCTATTTTAAGCTCAGTAATCCAAGGTTAAGCTATGGCCCATTTTTTACCAAACACCCATAAGATTGAAAAATGTATGAAAAATATACCAGAAAGAATAAGAAATATATATCAAAGAGCATGAAAAAATATGTAAATGTAATAAAAAACGTAAATAATACCAATGTTTGGATACCAGTTGTCCTGGCTGGTGGTTTTGTCCATCATTCTCGGTGAGTTTGTCCTCTAGGCCATCAGGGATCGATAGGCTATGTCCAGACGGTGGTAGCAGCAGAGTCTGAATGCTTCCTCTTTGGCGTTCACTTACCAAGAAGTGACTGGCTGCAACGTGGAGCTCCAGTAGCTCTCTGGGGTTGATGGCTCCGAAAACTCCTCATCTAATCGAGGAATCAGGAACATAGACTGTTTCGGCACTTCAGAAAAACTCCAGGAGCAGGAATCCTCAGGGTGGTAGATTAAAATGTTGTGCGCCTATGTCAAAGGGGCACATAATAATCCATTGGATGGGCTTATGCATTGATGCTCTAAATGGCCCGATGAGGCGGTCGGACTCTGTGTTATGTTGTGAAACAGCGTCTTCATAGTTTTACGTAATATATAGTATATGTATAAGTATATTATACTTTAATTCGTATATAATATAATTTCTTACATTATGAAAATCAGTGGTTAATGAATAAAACTCTACGCGGGAGCCCTAACGACGACAACGACTGAGAGATCAACTCTCCAACTTCGAAGTGATATCGGTGGGTGAATCGAAAATCTATCGCCTATCATTATAGTTTTGTGAAGAGAGGAACCAAGTAGTGGGGGTGATTTTCAGACGTCCACAAAAAGTCCGTATTTCGTCCAGTACGGACGTCCAAAGGACGTTCGTATTTATTCCACCATCGGAAGCCCGAAGGACGTACATATTTAGTCCACCGTATTCATATTTATTTCACCCGAAGTACGTCCAACGTCGGACGTCCAAAGGACATCCATTTATAGTCCATAGACATTAGGACTAAGACTGGACCTATTTTGGGCACGGCCACGTATATTCAACTTCAAAAAGATGCTCTTAAGTTTCATTTTTAGTACAGATACATTGATAAAAATTATATTTTTGCTTACTAGAATTAATTAGCAAACTTATGTCATCTTGATAACTAGAATAATAAAACATTGTAACAAATAATTTACAAATAAGATTTTCACACTTTACAAAAAAAAACCAAAACATGTTTAGAATATTAAACTGTGCAATTTTGAATTAAATATAATTATCTTTTCGATGTAAACTATTTTATTAACATAATTAAGTTAATATTTTATTGAATTATTTTGCTATTTTATCCCGTAATTCGTATAATATGTCAAATATGGACGATCAGCAAACGTCCGTATTTCGTCCAGTACGGACGTCCAAAGGACGTTCATATTTATTCCACCCGAAGGACGTCCAACATCGGACGTCCGAAGGACGTACATATTTAGTCCACCGAAGAACGTCCAACGTCGGACGTCCGAAGGACGTACATATTTAGTCCACCGAAGGACGTCCAACGCCGGACGTCCAAACGACGTCCATTTATAGTCCATGGACGTTAGGACCAAAAATTGACCTATTTTGGACGTCCAGAGGACGTCGTGTGCTATTAGGATTAGTTTACCTACTCCTCTTGGTTTTAAAACAAAGCTTAGCAATAACTCTGCTTCTACTGGGTCTACAGACCTGACACATATACCATTTTTTCACTTTTCTATAAGCTATATTTGCTATTTGCTAATTTTTTTTCAATAAAGTAGGTACCTACTTTTTGAGTTATTTGCGAAAAACCGTCTCAGAACGTGTTTTTTTTTTGTTGAAAAATGAACATATTCACTCGCAAATATCTCTAAAAGTATTGACTTAGTGAAAAAACTCTATAAAATAGAAGTTGCTTAGAATTAGTCAGTTTATCCAATTCCGGACTTATTTGAACGTATTTGTTTTCATCCCCGATAACGGACGAAACTCACCTCCAGATCAAAAGCACATATCGGCACAATATCACTTTTTTTCTTTAACATATTAGCTATGCGTGTCCCAAATTTTATGTCAAACCAAGCGTTTCTTCAAAATTCTGAACAAAAACCGTAAGTAAATTAAAGGAAAATGTAAAAGGTACATTCCATGTCAAATCACTCAGGCAAAAAAATTTGGATCTACGATTTGTCTGAAAATTGGTATATAGCTTCTGCGGGACGTAAAAAGAAGATATTTAAGGTCAAAAAATCTTCTTCTTCTTTTTTTCTCAAAATGTTATTTTATGCGATTTTACAGTGATTTGGTGTTTATTTAAACAAATTTGCATTTTCTGTCGTAAAGTATCAATGAAAAACATAATATTTTAATAGAAATGACTCAAAAATGTCATTATATGGCATTATAACAAGTTATTTTGAATCAAAACAAGTTTTTGATCAAATTTTATAGTGTAAAAAACGTTAAAATACCGTTTTTTACATTTTCCTCCATTCCCAAAATACATCATCATCGATTTGGCTAAAAATTTGCCCGCAGATAGCTAAAAGATAGGACTTTAAGTGGTTAGAAGGATTTGAATTATATTACAATACCAAAAAAGTTACATGCAGTAATATCATACTCAAAAGTATATATTAGTCCAGTCGGGATAGCATTTGACCTTGAATGCCAAGCTGCACAAAAATTTATTTTTCTGATCTTTAGGGGAGTCAATAGTAGCCTAAATTTAAAATCGCGAATGAATTCCTCCGTTACGTTAGCGGCCATCTTGATTTTAAAGGAGAACCTGTTTTGCTCAATATCTCCGCCATTTTTAACTTTTCGACAAAAATAGAAGGAACTGAAATTGTTCCAAATAAATCGTATTTACAATTATTACAATTTCTTTTTAACAATTTTTGTAATGAGGTCGATATTTTCGAGTTAATTTTACTTACAGTAGACGCCTATATTTTTGACTATAATATTGCATGTAACTTTTTGGGTATTGTAATATAATTCAAATCCTTATGACCACTTAAAGTCCTATGTTTTGTCTATCTGTGGGCAAATTTTCAGCCAAATCGATTATAATGCATTTTGGGAATGGAGAAAAATGTAAAAAAACGGTATTTTAACGTTTTCTACACTATAAGATTTGATCAAAAGCTTGTTTTGAATCAAAGTGTGACGTTCCGCCCCTTATAGAATCGATTATTGATGGGAAGATATTATTTAACTATCCAAAATATTATTTAATTATTTTCAGAATTATTTTCTTTCAATGTTTATTCAAATAGAACTTAAACCCATCTCAGAATTTTTAAATGCTTGATGACGTCACATTTAAAACGTGGCAACATTGGTTTCCCCACTTTGACAGCCAATGCTTAGTAGAGGGGTACGAAGGATTCAGCTGTGAACGTGAGCCTTGGATTGCCATTGTTTCTCGAGTGTTCGGTCTGAATCGTAGTGTGCGGGGTCATTAGACTCAATTATTCACCTCTAATTCTCAGTTCCAAATTGATTAAATATTACAATAAAAGTATAGTGAAGTTATCCAGCAGCAGTGGATTTGAAGAATTTTAGAGCATACTATATCCAATGAGTTCTACCCCGGTAAATACACATTTTATTAAGTATTTTATTCAGCCATTTTGGAAGTCCTTGACATTTGCTAACTAAGTTTCACATAGTCTATTTTCATGGTTTTTATGTTTTATTTTCATGGATCAAACTCATCTAGAGATAATTCAATATTCGTTGTTAATTTGTGCTTCCAGTTGGAAAATAGAGCTAATTTAAACTCCATTTTTTATATTCCTTTCAAGTCTACAGAACTCCTATCTTTTGAACGATGATCAAATAAGTATCCATCGCTTAGTCTTACTATATTTCATCCTTGTATAATATATCTATATACCGGTGTATATATTATAATAAAATATTCTTTCACAGTAATTATATTTTGTATTTCAATTGGAAATTACTTGTGTTATTTGACCAAGGTCATCTGATAGCAACCTGATAAAAGGTCAAGCTGTCTAGTCATTCAAGTTTTTGGACTTAATGACCTATTTCTTCTTATTCCCATAGGAATAAAAACACCTCCTCGTATCTCTTGCTTCTTTTTTTTGACATTGGTAGATTGGTAGTAACACCACACTGTGTTTTTTTTAGCACCTACCATGAAATCTTAAAGCCACCCTACAACAACACCAAGGCCAGACCACACAGAGAGAAACAATCAATAGGCGACCAGCCTGGATTATTTCCACATTTTCTTTTTTTGAGTACCTCCAGCTGCTTTCCAACAGTTTTGAGTACCTTCAGCTGCTTTCTACCAGTCTTCCTCTCCTGTACCTCCAGCAGGACAGCTGCTAGCGAGAGTTAGCACCCTTGGGTGCTCATTACATCAACTTCAAGATTAGGAAAGAGTGGTTTGTTTGGGAACATTTACTGTGCTCTTATTAAAGACAGACTGGTTTTGTGATATTTAGTACATTTTTTTTTATAGTTCAATTGCACACACATTTTTCCTGCTTTATATTTTTTATAGGTTTTTTTTTCTTTACAACATAATATTTAATTGATAGCGTTCCCCAACACTCTGCAATCTATAAAGGTATAAATTTCTGAGCTCAGATATTTTCCCTGATAATAGTAGTCGGTACTCTTATCTTGATTATTTTTAGGCTGTGTTCCACTTTTGTATAATTATTTAAACTCATTCCATTATTTTAGTATATGTTTAATTAAATTTTTAAAAATTAACTTCACATATTAGTCAAAATTGTAATTATTAACTTTATTTAACTTGAACTTATTAACTTTACTTAACTTTAACTTATTAACTTTATTTAACTTTAACTTTAATTTATTAAATTCATATGAACTTCTGGATTCTAATCCCTCAGATTAGTTTTTGGTTTCACTTGTTATTATTACTATTATAAACCACGAGTTAGGAAAAGGATCTGTGTATCCACTCGTAGGTTTATTTATTCAATAAGGCTTGTGCCTGTCCCACTCACAGTGAGGTATTTATATGTTATATATAGTATCAGGTAGTATTTAATTAAGGTGTACGTATTATAAACGTACAATTATTATTTGGTGAGGGTTCTACTAACCTAGTTGTAAGTTGTACTTCCTGTATTAGAGGTACCCGTAGTCAGTTTTTCTAACCTTATAAAGAGTATTCTTAGATCATAGTTGTATGATGATTTTGTAATTGACTTTCACTAGTATCACTTTTTCCTGTCATGTTAGAGTTACACACTAGTTACTTGTCCTAACTCAGAGATTGTTAAAAAGATCTAGTAGTTACATTCAATAAATATACATTTATTGTGATTTTTTTTTTCTTATTACTCCTTTATTTTTAGTAGTATATTTTATAATTTAATAATCTTTAATAACTTTTCACATACTTGTACTACAAATTTAACATACTCTATAGCAGCGTAGAATACCTGGAAGAGCGTTAACCTAGTTATCCTTCTGGCGCCCAAAAATTCATTCTATTTTCAGTATATTATTATATTTACTCTATCTATTTTCTGAACATTATCTTCATATCTTCTTTTCGAGCCATCATTGTCACTTCCTTTAATCTATTGTCTGGCCAAAAATAGCCGTGCAAATTGGCCGAATCCTTCCTTGAGTGTCAAGTGGCCCTTCTCATACATATTTAGCTAGCCATTCAAGTTATATCTATCTATTAATGATTTCTCATCTCTAGTCCTGTATCAATTCGATATTCTTTGTCTTGGCATCCTTCCATACAAATACTACTACAAAGTTGTATTTTAGTTACTCCAGCTTCTTCAACGGAGAAGCCACACATTTTTGTCCTTTGGCTACATTAAGTAGATCTTCTTCTTTTTACTACTTCTGTTGGAGTTTACCACTCCCTTTTCATTCACTCCAACAGAAAATCATCAGCCAGTTGTTACATCGGCTTTCCAACGTGGTGGCTTTATTTTTGGTCTGAGACAGTATTCATTTAGGTCAATTCTTCTCTTTTATCTGAAATCTCTTTGTTATTTCCGTTTGGTATCCTATACACATATTGTTACTTATTTATTTTATTTTTAATTTCTGATACATATCAGGTATTCTTAAACGCTGTTTTGATTTTTGTTTATATTTTGGGACCTCATTATAGTATATGTTTGTGCAGCTTACATTCTGGGTTAGATTTTGAATTTTTATTGGGAACTTATATTTAATATTGCTATTAATAATATAATTCATATAACAATTTTATTTCTTCAGTCAATAGTGGTATAGTTGGAGGTACAACTAAGTGTTGATTATTATTATTATTATTATAGATATATATTTTTTCTAGAGTGGTGGTAAGTTACATATAAATAAAAAAATTTACTTCCAGTATTTAGGTAGTAGGTTTACTTGAGTATACAATATTTATTGGATTATTTATCCATTTATTTGATCTTATATATTTATTTGATCTTATTTATTAGATTATATACTGCATTATATATATATTTTTTTTTTTGCTGGCTATTTTGATTTTGTTGGTGTGTTGCTGATATTTTCTCGGTTTATATTATATATATTTTGCGTGCAAACTTTCATATTTTCATATTTTTCATATTTCTGTTCTTTGGACTATTTGTCAATAACTTTGCTCTCATCATGTGTGCTTTTAAAGCTGAACATCTTCTGGTGGATGAATTGGATTATGAATTAAAGATTCGGGACATAATGCCAGAGGAGTCGACAACTGTCGATAAAAAACGCAATCTTTTGAGAGGTGCTTTGAAACAAGAAGCTGGCAATAGAAGTTTTCTCCAAATTTCAGCTGTATCCCTTCCTTTTGAGGAACAACAAAAAGGAATCACTGAAACATTGGACAGCTTGTCTAAAAAAATCGAAAAGTTTAGGGGAACTGTAAAGGATACAGAGTATGCGCGATTAACATCTCGTCTAGGCCATATTTCTGCCCGTGTACACTTGCTACACTGTCCTTCTGAAGAACAGGAACCGTTCAAGAGGTCTGTTTCTCTTAAAATATTAACACTAGAGGGTGAACTTGATTCTAGAGTTAACCCCATTGCTACCTCTACTCCTAATGCTTCAGTCAATGTACCTAGCTTTACGTACTCCAAACCTGTTCAAGTACACAAATGGGGTATTTCATTTTCAGGTGAAAAACAGCACACTGATGTGATGTCATTTTTAGAAAGGGTTGAATGTCTTCGAATATCTAGAGGTGTTTCTGAAGAGGATTTGTTTGCTGCTTCTGCTGAGTTGTTCACCGGGACCGCTTTTACATGGTTTATGAATAACAGGGGTAATTTTTCTTGTTGGTCTGATCTGATTAAAAAGTTGAAGTCGGATTTTCTTCCGTATTCATTCCAGGATGATTTATTAGATCAAATTAAGAATCATAAGCAGAAACCTGGGGAATCTGTTACTATGTTTATTAATACTATATTAGGTATGTGTAGTCGTTTAGACACTCCTTTGTCAGATTTAGCTAAAATTAAAATCATCCTTAAATGTCTATTGCCCTTTTATCATCAACAATTAGCTCTTATGGACATTCAGAACATTGATGACCTTACTATAAAATGCAAACGTTTGGAGGAAACGTTATCCTGGTCTTCTCAACCTCCATCCACATCTCGATCCTCTTCTAACTCTTCTTCTCAGCCAACTTCCTTTAGGCAACGTTCTTGGCTAAATAAGGGTCATGAACATAATGTTTCGGTTGTTAGTTCTCTTGTCTGCTGGAATTGTGATCAGCCTGGTCACCCATTTTACAATTGTGGGATTCCTCAAAATCGTATTTTCTGCCATGGTTGTGGCCGAGAGAACACCCTTAAAAGAAACTGTTCTAAGTGTTCGGGAAACGACACGTCGGAGGTCCGTCCCCTGAACGTTTCTCCGTCCAACATCCAATCAGGGAATCAAACCCCATCGTCAAACGAAACTGCTGGACCAAGCACATCCAGCAACCCAAACCCATCTTCACGAAAAGGGAAAGGGGTGTCGTTCAAGAAAGCAGCACACACCACAAAACAAAATTAAACCAGAAATTTATTTCTATAGATAATACGTTAGATTCGCTTGATTCAAATGATCACAGATGGTCATTTACAAACGCTTCTTTGATTGGTAGTGTTCAACGTAACAATAATAATTGTGATAGTAATGTGGTTCCATTATCTATATTAGATTCTAGTTTTGTTAATGATGATGATACGTCTGGGTTAGTTCCATATAACGGTTGTAGACAACCAAATACTTTAGATCTAGATATTAATTCGTTATTAGTTAGGAAACAAAATGATAATAGGCCATATCTTCCTATTCAAATTTTAGGACAATCGTGTTTAGCTTTGTTAGATAGTGGCTCTAATATTTCATTGATAGGGGCACATTCGTTAAATTTATTGAAAAATTCTAGTATTCCCATTATGCCCATTTCATCTTTGCAAGTATCTACTGCAGATGGTACAGTTCAGTCCATTACGGGCAAACTCCAAATTAAAATCACAGTGGCAGATTTATGTAGGGAAATTACATTTTATGTTATTCCTTCCGTGCAGAATTCTATAATTTTAGGTATGGACTTTTTCAATGCTTTCAATAGTACCTTAAGTTGTTCTGATTTTTCTTTTTCCATATCTGAATTTAATTTATCTACCCTTAGTGCTATTCACGATTTTGCTAGTTTATCAAGCTCTGAACAAAGGCAATTAGAGAGTATGATCTCTAAATTTACTACTCTTTCTTCAAAAGACAAACTAGGTCGTACGTCGTTAATCTCTCACACTATCGAAGTGGGAAATCCCACTCCTTTCAGATTATATCAGTACCCCATACCTCAAGCCTGGCAGGCAGATTTAGAAAAGGAAGTAGATTCGATGCTTGCTTTAAATATCATAGAACCTTCAACATCGTCCTACTGTTCTCCGCTCTGGTTAACGAAGAAGAAGGATGGATCCTTCAGGATCTGCTTTGACGGTCGAAAACTAAACAGTATCACAACTAACAGGGATGCTTATCCTATCCCCAGAATAGATGTGATTTTGAGCAAACTTCAGAATGCCAAATACATCTCTTCTATTGATTTGTCTAAGGCCTTCCTACAGATCCCACTGAGTGAAGAGAGCAAGAAGTATACTGCTTTTGCTGTCAGTGGTAAAGGATTATTCCAGTTTGTCACCATGCCTTTCGGTCTTGTTTCTGCTCCTCAGACAATGTGTCGTCTGATGGATTTAGTCATTGGTCCACCGTTAGAGCCCTATGTTTTCTATTATTTAGACGATATTTTGGTTGTCACTCCTGATTTTTCCCTTCATATGGAAATTTTAGATAAGTTATTTTTACGTCTTAAGGAAGCTAATCTAACGGTCAATCTGGATAAATGCCAGTTTTGTCGCCCTAGTCTTAAGTTCTTGGGTTATGTTGTGGATAACCAGGGGCTGAGGACTGATCCTGAGAAAATAGTTGCTATCAAAAATTTTCCTATACCAAAGACCACCACCCAAGTCCGTAGGATATTGGGAATGTGTGGCTATTATCGGCGATTTGTACCGTCCTACTCCACTTTGTTGTCACCTCTTACTGATCTTTTGAAGAACAGGAAAAAGGGACAGACCATTACTTGGACTCCTGAGGCTGACGAAGCTTTTAGGCGCGTTAAAGATGCTTTAACGAGCGCTCCGGTTATGATGTCACCTAATTTTGATGAGCATTTTTATCTAATGACAGATTGCTCTAATACAGCTTCTGGAGGCGTATTATTTCAGTTGAAAGATGGCTCCGAACACCCCATAGCGTACACTAGTAAGAAGTTGAACAAGGCCCAGAAAAACTATTCAACTACGGAGAAAGAACTCTTAGCTATCATCCATGGGTTAGAAGCTTTTCGTTATTACCTGGAAGGTCGTAATTTCACTATAATTACTGATCATAGTTCCTTAGTATGGCTTCATAGTATGAAAAACCCTTCACAGAGGCTTTCTCGATGGATATGCAAACTGGCTGCCTATTCATATAAGATTGTCCATAGAAAGGCAAACGGGGTAGTGGTCGCAGATGCTCTTTCACGTGTCCATGATATTAATGTCCTAGATCTGTCCTCTTTAAGTCCTGATATGTGGTATCAGAATATGATTGATAGGGTCACTCAAGACCCACAAAAATATCCTGATTTTAAGGTAGAGAATAATATTCTGTACAAACACATCTTAAGTCCGATAGAGTCCTTATCCAATATGTCGGAGTGGAAAATAGTTGTACCTACGCCAAATAGGGAAAATATTCTGCATATGTTTCATGATGAAGTTACGGCGGGTCATTTTGGTTTTTATAAGACTTATCACCGTATTGCCGAATTATATTATTGGCCTGGTATGCGGAAGTCTATAAAAAGGTACATTTCTAAATGCATGGTTTGTGCTACTTGTAAACCAAGTAACCTACCACAGGCTGGACTTATGGGTTCCTTCAGGAACATAAATTTTCCTTGGCAGATGATCTCAATGGATCTCATTGGACCTTATCCTCGGAGTTACAAGGGTAATACCTATTGCCTGGTAGTTGTGGATTATTTCACTAAATTTCCTTTAGTTTGTCCCCTTCGCCAGGCCACAACTCCAGCAATTTTAAAATATTTGGAGGAACAAGTCTTTTTGGTGTATGGTGTTCCTCAAATTGTGTCATGTGACAACGGTCCTCAGTTTGTATCGAAGGCCTTTAAAGATCTTCTAGCTAAATATAAGGTTCAAAAGACCTTTTATAATGCTGCCTACCATCCACAAGCAAATCATACTGAGAGAGTAAATCGCAGTATTGTCACAGCTCTAAGGTCCTATACTTACCCTGATCACAGAGCTTGGGATCAATATATTCATTCCATAGCTCAAGCCATAAGGACTTCTGTCCATGAAGTTACCCAGTGCTCTCCAGCATATTTGAATTTTGGTAGGAATGTGGCTTTATCAGGTGATTATTTTGGTGTAATTTCAGACAATTCCGAAAATCTTCCTCAAATATCTGAGAAACTTCATCGCTTAGATGATCTCCAGACGTTACCTCATATTTTCGCAGACATTAGGAAGAAGTTAAAAACTTCTTACCTAAGGAACCAGCAGCACTATAATTTGAGGAAACGAGATCTGCGATTCTTTGTTGGTGATCGAGTCTTAAAGCGCAATTTTGTCAAATCCAATAAGGGTGATGCCATTTCTGCAAAGTTTTGCCAGAAATATGTCCCATGTACTGTCTCAAGGGTAATATCTCCTTTGATTTATGAATTAAAGGACAATTCGACTAATAAGCGAATTGGTCAATTTCATGTAAAGGATTTACTGCCTGACAACACCATGGACGATGTGGATTCTTCAACTTCATCGGAAGAAGATTAGCTTAACAGGGTTGTTTAAGCTAATATCTTCCTGTGTTTGCCTTTAATTAGTTTTATTATGGTATAGTATTTTAGTTTAAATTGTTAATCACCAGATAATGCCTGACCATAGCAATTTTTATCCTTCGGCATGGCTTGATGATTTCTCACGTATTAGTTATTAGGTACCGAATTCTTGTGTAATACCGCTTGTATGAGTTTATTATTATTTTTTTTGTATTATAGATTGCATTTGAGTCATTATCGACAAATATTCTCAAATACTAATCCAGCCAGTAGTATTACCAAGTTAATAACCCCCACTTGTACTCTTAGTTTTGTACTCAACCTCTCAGAATAAAAGGGCTGTTGATTATTATATATTAAGATATTTGGATGTGTGGGCTCATACAAGTATTCTTGCTTAATATAGATGGAGCTATGTTACACTACCATATCTTAGATTATGTGTTATATCTTGGATATTTGATTACATACCTATTATTTTTTTTTATTGTTTTTATATCATGTCATTGGATTTGCCATATTGGAAAGAAGTTGTGGTTGTTAATTTGTTATTGGGTTACTTTATTGATATTTGTCACAGGTACCTTAAATACTTTATATTAATTCGGATTCTTACTTCCTCCACAGGATGATTCTGGAATGAATTTGGAATTTTGATTTATAAATGAATTCTTGAGTCCTTCATATTTCTTCTTATGAACTAGTCTGTTAATGCTCAAAGTTGGTGAATACGTGGGTTCGAAGTTCAGCAACTGATCACTGCTATCCGATTTCGTAATCCATGTCTTTCTTGTCAGAGTAGGCAGATGTTTATCCATGATAATATTTCTGGTTGGGAAATGGTGTACAACACTTCCTAACCATTCTTGTGCAATTGTTCCAAATATTCCAGGCACATTTTCACACGATAATAGGGAAGTCTAGTTTGCTTATTTTATGTCTCTTAGTTCATAGTATATTGATGCTTGACTTTCCATAGACGTAGAGTCGTAATGTTAGTGATTAACCCACTGGGACAAATTATTGATTTTCTTTTTAGTAGATTCCCTCTTCTTTCCTTAGGCATTAATTGTTGCTTAGATTCAGGAATATCTCCTGGATAATCCTATGTATGTTCACATGAATATACAGTCTTATGAAAGATTGGGAGCTCGTTCCCGTCATATTTTGTATTTACCATGGAGTCATAGAACTTATAAGTTCATCCTTTATTTTTACTATTTAGTTTCGATAGGCTCATATTACCGGATGAGGGTAGATCTAGAGCTAATTTAGTTAGTTATTTAGTATTAGTGAGAATTGGTCCATAAATCTTCCTGATCGTTCTTCTTTGGATATGCTCCTATAAATCTGGTGTCCATTGCTAGTCCGATTTTGGATTAAGTGTCCGATTCTTCACTTATTTTGTTTATTTGGTTGTATAGGTTCGTATTACCGGATGTGGGTGTACGTAGACCTAATTTATTTATATGATTTAGTATGGATGTGAATTGGTCCATAAATCTTCCTGGTCGTTCTTCATTGGATATGCTTTTGTGAATCTGTTGTCCATTGATAGTCTGACTTTGGATTGAGTGTCTGATTCCACATTTATTTTGGTTAATGTGTTTGCATTCCTTTGGTATGTTCACTATTTATATTAGTTGGTATTGGTGAAAATTATTCTATAAATATTCCTAGTTGTTCTTCTCTGGATATGCTATTACGAATCTGGTGTCCATTGCTAGTCCAATTTAGGATTGAGTGTTTGATTCTTCACTTATTATAGTTATTGATTTCATTGGTGACTTTAGTATATGTACTTGCGTTATGGTATGAATTGGCTCTCACCTTTGCCTGGTTGTTCGTCCTTGGATATACTCCTTATAAATCTGATGTCCATGGATAGTTCAACTTTGGATTTACTGCCAATTCGACACTTATTTGTCATTATAAATTATGTCTCATCTTTAGCACTTTTACTAGGACTTCGGGTCATATTTTGCAATTTCCGTTATTTGCTGCAGTGACCATCCTACTTTCCCTTGATTATTAGTGGTGATTATTTGTAATCTTGCGAATCAACGGGGAATGATACACTAAGCACTACTACTCTAGTTTAATATTTTGAAAAAAAAAAAAAAAATTTTTTTTAAATAAAATTTTTTTTTCTGGTGGTTGAAAGGGAATGTGACGTTCCGCCCCTTATAGAATCGATTATTGATGGGAAGATATTATTTAACTATCCAAAATATTATTTAATTATTTTCAGAATTATTTTCTTTCAATGTTTATTCAAATAGAACTTAAACCCATCTCAGAATTTTTAAATGCTTGATGACGTCACATTTAAAACGTGGCAACATTGGTTTCCCCACTTTGACAGCCAATGCTTAGTAGAGGGGTACGAAGGATTCAGCTGTGAACGTGAGCCTTGGATTGCCATTGTTTCTCGAGTGTTCGGTCTGAATCGTAGTGTGCGGGGTCATTAGACTCAATTATTCACCTCTAATTCTCAGTTCCAAATTGATTAAATATTACAATAAAAGTATAGTGAAGTTATCCAGCAGCAGTGGATTTGAAGAATTTTAGAGCATACTATATCCAATGAGTTCTACCCCGGTAAATACACATTTTATTAAGTATTTTATTCAGCCATTTTGGAAGTCCTTGACATTTGCTAACTAAGTTTCACATAGTCTATTTTCATGGTTTTTATGTTTTATTTTCATGGATCAAACTCATCTAGAGATAATTCAATATTCGTTGTTAATTTGTGCTTCCAGTTGGAAAATAGAGCTAATTTAAACTCCATTTTTTATATTCCTTTCAAGTCTACAGAACTCCTATCTTTTGAACGATGATCAAATAAGTATCCATCGCTTAGTCTTACTATATTTCATCCTTGTATAATATATCTATATACCGGTGTATATATTATAATAAAATATTCTTTCACAGTAATTATATTTTGTATTTCAATTGGAAATTACTTGTGTTATTTGACCAAGGTCATCTGATAGCAACCTGATAAAAGGTCAAGCTGTCTAGTCATTCAAGTTTTTGGACTTAATGACCTATTTCTTCTTATTCCCATAGGAATAAAAACACCTCCTCGTATCTCTTGCTTCTTTTTTTTGACATTGGTAGATTGGTAGTAACACCACACTGTGTTTTTTTTAGCACCTACCATGAAATCTTAAAGCCACCCTACAACAACACCAAGGCCAGACCACACAGAGAGAAACAATCAATAGGCGACCAGCCTGGATTATTTCCACATTTTCTTTTTTTGAGTACCTCCAGCTGCTTTCCAACAGTTTTGAGTACCTTCAGCTGCTTTCTACCAGTCTTCCTCTCCTGTACCTCCAGCAGGACAGCTGCTAGCGAGAGTTAGCACCCTTGGGTGCTCATTACATCAACTTCAAGATTAGGAAAGAGTGGTTTGTTTGGGAACATTTACTGTGCTCTTATTAAAGACAGACTGGTTTTGTGATATTTAGTACATTTTTTTTTATAGTTCAATTGCACACACATTTTTCCTGCTTTATATTTTTTATAGGTTTTTTTTTCTTTACAACATAATATTTAATTGATAGCGTTCCCCAACACTCTGCAATCTATAAAGGTATAAATTTCTGAGCTCAGATATTTTCCCTGATAATAGTAGTCGGTACTCTTATCTTGATTATTTTTAGGCTGTGTTCCACTTTTGTATAATTATTTAAACTCATTCCATTATTTTAGTATATGTTTAATTAAATTTTTAAAAATTAACTTCACATATTAGTCAAAATTGTAATTATTAACTTTATTTAACTTGAACTTATTAACTTTACTTAACTTTAACTTATTAACTTTATTTAACTTTAACTTTAATTTATTAAATTCATATGAACTTCTGGATTCTAATCCCTCAGATTAGTTTTTGGTTTCACTTGTTATTATTACTATTATAAACCACGAGTTAGGAAAAGGATCTGTGTATCCACTCGTAGGTTTATTTATTCAATAAGGCTTGTGCCTGTCCCACTCACAGTGAGGTATTTATATGTTATATATAGTATCAGGTAGTATTTAATTAAGGTGTACGTATTATAAACGTACAATTATTATTTGGTGAGGGTTCTACTAACCTAGTTGTAAGTTGTACTTCCTGTATTAGAGGTACCCGTAGTCAGTTTTTCTAACCTTATAAAGAGTATTCTTAGATCATAGTTGTATGATGATTTTGTAATTGACTTTCACTAGTATCACTTTTTCCTGTCATGTTAGAGTTACACACTAGTTACTTGTCCTAACTCAGAGATTGTTAAAAAGATCTAGTAGTTACATTCAATAAATATACATTTATTGTGATTTTTTTTTTCTTATTACTCCTTTATTTTTAGTAGTATATTTTATAATTTAATAATCTTTAATAACTTTTCACATACTTGTACTACAAATTTAACATACTCTATAGCAGCGTAGAATACCTGGAAGAGCGTTAACCTAGTTATCCTTCTTCTGGCGCCCAAAAATTCATTCTATTTTCAGTATATTATTATATTTACTCTATCTATTTTCTGAACATTATCTTCATATCTTCTTTTCGAGCCATCATTGTCACTTCCTTTAATCTATTGTCTGGCCAAAAATAGCCGTGCAAATTGGCCGAATCCTTCCTTGAGTGTCAAGTGGCCCTTCTCATACATATTTAGCTAGCCATTCAAGTTATATCTATCTATTAATGATTTCTCATCTCTAGTCCTGTATCAATTCGATATTCTTTGTCTTGGCATCCTTCCATACAAATACTACTACAAAGTTGTATTTTAGTTACTCCAGCTTCTTCAACGGAGAAGCCACACATTTTTGTCCTTTGGCTACATTAAGTAGATCTTCTTCTTTTTACTACTTCTGTTGGAGTTTACCACTCCCTTTTCATTCACTCCAACAGAAAATCATCAGCCAGTTGTTACAAAAGTAACTTGTTATAATGCCATATAATGACATTTTTGAGTCCCTTCTATTAAAATATTATGTTTTCCATTGATACTTTACGAGAGAAAATGGAAATTTGTATAAATAAACACCAAATCACTGTAAAATCGAATAAAATAACATTTTGAGAAAAAAAGAAGAAGAAGATTTTTTGACCTTAAATATCTTATTTTTACGTCCCGCAGAAGCTATATACCAATTTTCAGACAAATCGGAGGTCCAAATTTTTTTTTTGCTCCAAAATTGAGTGATTTGAAATGCAATGACCCAAAATTAATTTTTCAAACAAATATTGTAAGTCGTTATGAGAAAATTATAATTTAACAGATGAAATAAAATAAACACAATTCAACTCGTAAAATATTTGGACCCTTACCAGCCGAACAGGTAAAGAACCCACCATTTATATAGTTTATAATATACCTTTTCTACCTGGCCTCAAACGCTCGATATTTTTAACTCGTGGCAACGTTGACTGACGGCAAATAGTCCGCAAATACACATTTTTATGTGGTGGAAGTCAAAATGGCTGTGAGGTGTAAAAATTTTTGTATATAATTTAAATTTTTAAAATCAAAATTTTAGAAAACTGAGAACGATACAGGGCATTAAAAAATGCGCTCAACAAACATACACGAATTAAAATTCGAAAATGATAGTATTTCTTAGTGATGCCAAATGACTGCAACATGAAAAGATGACATAATGCTAGCGGGATGTATATATATATATATATATATATATATATATATATATATATATAGTTTGAGTTTAATTCTTGAACCTTGATATATTTTTTTACCAATGTTTCTTGGGTTTAGGTTCATAAAAAAAGGCTTGTCTATGATGTTATGACCATATTTATTGATATATTATCCGACGTTTCGGCAGGAAATCCATGCCTTTTTCAAGGATTGACTAAAACAACATTTATTGAAAGCTACAATACAATTTAAAAGAAAATCGACTTACCATGCAATCGTAAATTTAGTTTTGAAACAAGTACACAAATAGACGTCACAATTAAAATAATGTTAAAATGTTAAAGCATAGGAACGGACCCACTAAGTCATTGCGTTAAGAGAGTAATGAACTGTGTCAAAAATTATTATGGTGTTTATTGATGTTTGATTTTATGTTAAGTCAAAATAGTTGTCTTCGTCTCATAGGCGTGCTGAAATATTATATAGTTAATTTTAGATTAAGTTGAAATATACCCTATTAAGGTTTTTGACATCCCGTTTATCATTGACAGCTTTGTTATTTTTTTTAATTTCTATGGACTCTAGCAGTTCCCTCTTCTTTTTGTTGGGTTCACTTTTTAGGATTTTAGTTTTATCGAAATCAAATTTGTGTTTCTTTTCGTTTTCATGTTTTGTGAGGGCTGTAGTGTTATTTTTGTCATATTTGTGAGACCGAATTCTAGAGTTTAGTAGCTGGCTGGTTTGTCCGATATATACCCCATCGCAATTTGAACAAGGAATTTCATATACAACATGTGATTTTTTTGATTGCGGGGTTTTAGTTTTAAGTTTAGTAAAATTCCTTTTCAAGAGATTATATCCTTTGTGAGCAACTGTAATGTTATGCTTGGCTAGGAGATTCGAAAGTTGTTCAGATAACCCTTGTATGTAAGGCAAAGACATATATTTCTTCTTTTCCTTATTATTTTTGTTGTTGTTTTTGTTGTTGTAAAATGTATGTAGTCGTGACTTGAAGGTGTTTTCAATGAGGTGATGTGGGTATGAATTAAGTGTTAGTGCTGTTTTTGCTTTTTTTATAGCATGAGGTCTATTGATGGAATCAGACAATCTGATGGCTCTGTCGGCTAGGCCAATAACTACTGATTTCTTCTGGGACAACGGGTGATGAGAGTTGAAGTTTAGGTATCTCGACGACCAGGTTTTTTTGGTGTACCATGAAGTAGTTATGATGCTGTTGTCTCGATGTAAGGTCAGGTCCAGAAAATTGATTTGACAATTTTTTTCAACTTCTAACGTGAATTTGAGTTTTTGGTGGAAGTTATTGAACTCATTTAGCAAAACATTCATTTTGTCCTCTGGTGCTGCACTTAAACAGTCATCTATGTATCGATAGAAAAAAGGAATATTGAAATCTATTTTATTCAAAACAATTTCCTCTAGGTGCTCTAGAACTAATTGGGCTATGGCGCTAGATATGCTAGCACCCATAGCGCATCCATCTGTTTGTTGGAAAATTTTGTTTTTATATATAAAATATGTTGATTTTAATGTTGTTTCGACTGCTGAAACAAATTCTTCTAGAGGGATGTCTGTAAATACTTTTATTTCATTCCACTTTTTTCTAATGATGTCTTTCGCTAAATCTATGGGAATATTGGTGTATAAAGATACAACATCGAGAGACACTAATTTATACGTTGTAGGTAAATGTATATTTTTGAGTTTAGATTTCAGGTCCTCAGCGTCTTTTAAATAGTGCGGATTTTTGTTAATTACGTTAGAAATAATGTTCTTCAAATATTTAGAAAGGTTTTCAAAAGGAGACTGAATACATGAGACAATAGGACGCAGAGGCATACCTTCTTTATGTGTTTTGGGTAGACCATATATTTTTGGAGCTACAGCATTATGTATCTTGAGAGATTTTGCGGTGTTTGGTGAGATGTAACACATTTTTTCCCATCTATCAACTAATTCGTTATTTCTTTTTTGGAAGATGTTCGTAGGGTCATTTTTCATTTCACGGTATGTTGTTTTATCATTTAACAGAGAATCCATTTTACTGTCATAGTCGTTGGATTCCATAATGACAGTTTTGTTTGTTTTATCAGGCTTCAGAACAATTAAATTTGGGTTCTCATTTAGAAAGGCTTTGGTTTTTTTATTTTTCTTATGCAATGTTTTGTCTTCAAATGAGAATTTGTTTTTGTTTTTAAAATTAGTCAAAATATTGCAACATTTTGTTCTGATATCATCCTGTACATTGCTACTTAAATTAGAAATGGAACTCTCAATTGAACAGATAATTTCTGATGTTGGAATATCATTTTTATTACGGATAGGAACTGCAAAATTATCTCCTAAACTTAAAACCTCTTGTACGTCACTGGGAATATCTACATTTGTTAAATTTTCCAACCAAGTATCTTTCATTGTATTTTTATGGTTTTTATTATTTGATCTTAACAATAGCCTATTAATTTTTTGGATGTTTCTATCTCGTGTTTGACAAAAAATACGCTCATTATATTGTATGGATATTTCTTTAAATGTATTTAAAATATCAGCTGGTAATGAATCGATTAGTTTTGCTTCCAGTTTTTCTAGGTCCGAGTCTAAAGTTTTTAATGAAATAGTGGTATCCGCTATGATTAAATTCAATGTTTGTTTCACGAATAGATTAAAAACGTTACCAAATTTACGCGCAAGGTTTACAGAATTCAAATTAATATGTTCTATACGTAAATTTAAAAAATTTGGTATTAAGTTTTCTGTTTTACATCTTAGTAGAAAAATTCTTCGATTTCTTAGATTTGTCTGTTTAGCCATTAATTTATTGTAGAATTTCATTTGTTGGACGGTTGTCCTTCCAAAATTGGTTTCAATACCACGATAGAAAGGCATAATTTCACCCATGCCTGCATATATTGTTTGAGTTTAATTCTTGAACCTTGATATATTTTTTTACCAATGTTTCTTGGGTTTAGGTTCATAAAAAAAGCTTGTCTATGATGTTATGACCATATTTATTGATATATTATCCGACGTTTCGGCAGGAAATCCATGCGTTTTTCAAGGATTGACTATGCCTTTCTATCGTGGTATTGAAACCAATTTTGGAAGGACAACCGTCCAACAAATGAAATTCTACAATAAATTAATGGCTAAACAGACAAATCTAAGAAATCGAAGAATTTTTCTACTAAGATGTAAAACAGAAAACTTAATACCAAATTTTTTAAATTTACGTATAGAACATATTAATTTGAATTCTGTAAACCTTGCGCGTAAATTTGGTAACGTTTTTAATCTATTCGTGAAACAAACATTGAATTTAATCATAGCGGATACCACTATTTCATTAAAAACTTTAGACTCGGACCTAGAAAAACTGGAAGCAAAACTAATCGATTCATTACCAGCTGATATTTTAAATACATTTAAAGAAATATCCATACAATATAATGAGCGTATTTTTTGTCAAACACGAGATAGAAACATCCAAAAAATTAATAGGCTATTGTTAAGATCAAATAATAAAAACCATAAAAATACAATGAAAGATACTTGGTTGGAAAATTTAACAAATGTAGATATTCCCAGTGACGTACAAGAGGTTTTAAGTTTAGGAGATAATTTTGCAGTTCCTATCCGTAATAAAAATGATATTCCAACATCAGAAATTATCTGTTCAATTGAGAGTTCCATTTCTAATTTAAGTAGCAATGTACAGGATGATATCAGAACAAAATGTTGCAATATTTTGACTAATTTTAAAAACAAAAACAAATTCTCATTTGAAGACAAAACATTGCATAAGAAAATTAAAAAAACCAAAGCCTTTCTAAATGAGAACCCAAATTTAATTGTTCTGAAGCCTGATAAAACAAACAAAACTGTCATTATGGAATCCAACGACTATGACAGTAAAATGGATTCTCTGTTAAATGATAAAACAACATACCGTGAAATGAAAAATGACCCTACGAACATCTTCCAAAAAAGAAATAACGAATTAGTTGATAGATGGGAAAAAATGTGTTACATCTCACCAAACACCGCAAAATCTCTCAAGATACATAATGCTGTAGCTCCAAAAATATATGGTCTACCCAAAACACATAAAGAAGGTATGCCTCTGCGTCCTATTGTCTCATGTATTCAGTCTCCTTTTGAAAACCTTTCTAAATATTTGAAGAACATTATTTCTAACGTAATTAACAAAAATCCGCACTATTTAAAAGACGCTGAGGACCTGAAATCTAAACTCAAAAATATACATTTACCTACAACGTATAAATTAGTGTCTCTCGATGTTGTATCTTTATACACCAATATTCCCATAGATTTAGCGAAAGACATCATTAGAAAAAAGTGGAATGAAATAAAAGTATTTACAGACATCCCTCTAGAAGAATTTGTTTCAGCAGTCGAAACAACATTAAAATCAACATATTTTATATATAAAAACAAAATTTTCCAACAAACAGATGGATGCGCTATGGGTGCTAGCATATCTAGCGCCATAGCCCAATTAGTTCTAGAGCACCTAGAGGAAATTGTTTTGAATAAAATAGATTTCAATATTCCTTTTTTCTATCGATACATAGATGACTGTTTAAGTGCAGCACCAGAGGACAAAATGAATGTTTTGCTAAATGAGTTCAATAACTTCCACCAAAAACTCAAATTCACGTTAGAAGTTGAAAAAAATTGTCAAATCAATTTTCTGGACCTGACCTTACATCGAGACAACAGCATCATAACTACTTCATGGTACACCAAAAAAACCTGGTCGTCGAGATACCTAAACTTCAACTCTCATCACCCGTTGTCCCAGAAGAAATCAGTAGTTATTGGCCTAGCCGACAGAGCCATCAGATTGTCTGATCCCATCAATAGACCTCATGCTATAAAAAAAGCAAAAACAGCACTAACACTTAATTCATACCCACATCACCTCATTGAAAACACCTTCAAGTCACGACTACATACATTTTACAACAAAAACAACAACAAAAATAATAAGGAAAAGAAGAAATATATGTCTTTGCCTTACATACAAGGGTTATCTGAACAACTTTCGAATCTCCTAGCCAAGCATAACATTACAGTTGCTCACAAAGGATATAATCTCTTGAAAAGGAATTTTACTAAACTTAAAACTAAAACCCCGCAATCAAAAAAATCACATGTTGTATATGAAATTCCTTGTTCAAATTGCGATGGGGTATATATCGGACAAACCAGCCAGCTACTAAACTCTAGAATTCGGTCTCACAAATATGACAAAAATAACACTACAGCCCTCACAAAACATGAAAACGAAAAGAAACACAAATTTGATTTCGATAAAACTAAAATCCTAAAAAGTGAACCCAACAAAAAGAAGAGGGAACTGCTAGAGTCCATAGAAATTAAAAAAAATAACAAAGCTGTCAATGATAAACGGGATGTCAAAAACCTTAATAGGGTATATTTCAACTTAATCTAAAATTAACTATATAATATTTCAGCACGCCTATGAGACGAAGACAACTATTTTGACTTAACATAAAATCAAACATCAATAAACACCATAATAATTTTTGACACAGTTCATTACTCTCTTAACGCAATGACTTAGTGGGTCCGTTCCTATGCTTTAACATTTTAACATTATTTTAATTGTGACGTCTATTTGTGTACTTGTTTCAAAACTAAATTTACGATTGCATGGTAAGTCGATTTTCTTTTAAATTGTATTGTAGCTTTCAATAAATGTTGTTTTAGTCAATCCTTGAAAAAGGCATGGATTTCCTGCCGAAACGTCGGATAATATATCAATAAATATGGTCATAACATCATAGACAAGCTTTTTTTATGAACCTAAACCCAAGAAACATTGGTAAAAAAAAATATATATATATATATATATATATATATATATATATATATATATATATATATATAAATAAACATAAGATGTAGATCTTTAAATTTTTTTATTAGAATGTGTCTAAAGATATTCAACCTCTTGTCTTTACCGATGAGCCCAGAGAGGTTGAAGAGGGCGAAACACATTTCTAAGAACTGGTGTTTGGATCTTTGATTCTATTCGAAAAATTTTTCCCAGTCCGAAATGGTGGATGTGTGAATTGTGAATTGTTCGTAAAGGAACTTTTCACATTCTCTATTTCATATATATATATATATATATATATATATATATATATATATATATATATATATATATATATATATATATATATATATATATATGTTGATGTGATCTTGATTATTGATATGAGATAATATTCTTATTTGTCATTATTTAATTTAATCAATGCATTAATAATAATTTAATTAATTAACCAGATCACATATCAATATGTTTTCAATCTCAGGGCGAATTATAAAATTAATTACTTACTTACGTGGCTTCTCAGTATTTCTCAATGGTTCCTAATCGGGATCGGAAAGAAAAGAGTAAAATAATACACACATATGGGTTACAATTATAATCAAAATATTGTTTATTTTATTTAAATGGCAATCACTGCTTAATATGTGCTAGATCTTATTATTCTTAAACATAACATTTACAAATGGGAATCTTATTTCCTTTTGGTTTCCAATTGAAAGTTTTTATTAACATTTAACTATTAGGATTTATTAGCAACAATTCTATTTAAGTTTGATGAAGCTTTTCTGATATTATTGATTATGTTCTTCAATTTATAATGTGGTATTTAATACAAAAAACCCATACATTCATGTCCAAACAAATGAGACTGACCTTTTTCTGGTGAACTGAGAATGTCTTCACACAAGACCCGTTTCCTGCTATACTTGGCTGCGATCAAAACCTCGTCCTGGCTTTCAGTAATGTTCTCCTTTGAAGATTAGCTCGTATAGCTCTCGTTCCTGCTTCTGTCGTGATGCTGTGTTCTACCTTTTTCGAAACTGCAATCAGCTACCGGGACACTCTTGGCTCAAGGAGGTTCTTTACTCTCAACCTGGCCTACCTCTCGTTCCACGATAGATCTCCACACTCACGGAACTACACCGGCTTTCTCACTCTCCGTACACTACCGTCTCCTACTGGACTTCACTTCTCGACAGCTCAAAACATTCTGATCTCTATTTGTCATTCATTCCCCTACTTTCTAAATATCCCTTCCAGATTCACAAATCAACCTTCCACCACCAACTCTCATTCGCAGTATTCCTCAAAACCAATTTTTAATCTTTCTAAATATGCTTAATGGATTTCAAAAAAGAAATAGTTAATTCCCATTCTAAAATTACTTTCTACTATTTACAAAATTTAATGACCTATTCTCTATTTCAACTGAGTCTTATTTAGCATAGGCTAATGATCGAACCTTCCGCGAAAAACGATAATGAACTATTATCTATTTCAACTGAGTCTTATTTAGCATAGGCTAATGATCGAACCTTCCGCGAACAACGATAATGGTACGCGCCATTCACTTTGTTTATTCTAAGCGCATTGTCCCGAGTTTCGTATGCTTCTCCTAATCACTTCTTAAAATTAAATATAACAATTTGTTGTATACAGGTTGTTCTAAATTTATATGCCCGTGGTTGAGAAAATTGAAAATATTTTATATTAAATTGAATTCTGCTTATAATTATCAAAATTTAATTTTCAGATCAAATAGAAATATAACAAATCCCCGCCTTGTATTCGATAAAATTTATCTGCATTTTTAAATAAATTTTCTCGAGGCAAAACCAACTCCCTGTATATTTCCTTACTTTAATCTACGTCTTATACCCCTTCTTCTTGTATTACTCTAATTAGTCCCACCTGTAGAGTAATTGTTTCCTTATTTTCAGTGTCCTCATCCTGTGTTAGAGTGTCGGCTATTATGTTGTCTTTCCCTTTTTCCCATATCAATCTTCTGTCTTTTTCCTCAGATTTTTCACATACTTTTACCGTGTATTCTGCATCCTCGTTTTCATATGCCTCCTCTTCAAATGCCACTGTTTCGATCATATCTTTTTGGCTTTCATTTGTTAGCTTTATTTCTTCTTCTCCTGAGCTCATCTCTTCTTTTGAGGAATCCCAGTTTTCTTTTGCTTTTGATACTCTCAATTTTTCTTCTTCTGGGCTCAACTCTTCTTTTGAGGAGCCACAGGTTTCATTTTCTTTTGTCTTTTTCTGACTTTTTCTCCCTTTTCTTCTTTGTCCTTGCTTCGTTGCCAAATTAATTTCCACTGTTTGTTCTTTACCTGATTCGTCCGTATTTTTTTAAAAATCTATCACTACATGTTTTTCTGCCAATTCGTCAACTCCTACTATCATGTCATGTGACATGTTTGGCATTATTACACATTGTAGTGCATACATCTTCTTACCCAGTCGTACCATTACTCGTATGCCTTCATTTATAGTTGCCAATGTCCGTTTGTTTGCGCCCACTAAATTTACCCTAGGTATTTTGTAAATTAAATTTGTTAAGTTAACTTCTTCTATTAGTTTTCTGTTGACCAATGTTATTTCAGATCCACTGTCTATCATAATTTTAATTGGTTTCTCGTTGATAAATCCATCCACAAATTTTAAATTAACTCCATTTTTCTTTTCGTTGTTTCTTGCCAATTTAATAAACTCCTTGGGGTTACAAAAGATTCCTGTTTGATTTTTGGTTTTTAGTGAGCGCCGTCGTGAAAATACGCCGGTTGCTCATCGTTGTTTATATTTTCGTCATAATGTCTCTCTCCGTCATATTCATCTGTCTGGGTATTATTTACTTCTCTTCTATTTTCTCTTGGTCTGTCGGATCTGTTTCGGTTTTCTCGATATCCCTGTTCATTTTGTCTACCATTATTTCTGTTTTCTTGATTTGCGAGTTTGGTGTTTCTATTCTGGTATTCTCGATTTCTGTCCTCATTCCATTGCCTATTTCTTTGTTCATAATTTCCTCTTCCGTTGTCTCTATTTTCGTTTTCCCTTCTGGGATTAAAATCTCGTCTTGTATAGTCCCTCCTATTTTGATTTCTATCTCTGTAATCCTGTGTTTCTCGGGGCCTGTAATCTTCTCGCGACCTTCTTGATTTTCTTTCTCTTAAACGTGATTCTCTTATTTGTAGGAATTGGCATAAACTATCTATGTCTTTGTAGTTTTGCAATGTGATATGGTCTTCCAGCGTTTCTTTGAAATGTCTTGCAATCAGTTCGACTAATTATTCCGATGAGTAATTATATTGTAAATGTTTTACGTTATAGTAAATTTGTAATGCATATGTCCTTTCTGATATTATACCCATCCTATCATTGTATTTCCCATTTTGCAATTCCTTGTTAATTTCCAATTGTTGGACTTTTCCCCAGAAATAATGCAAAAATTTTTGTTCAAATTGTTGCCAACTGTCAAATTCTTCTTCTTTGCAATCGAACCATAGGCTTGCTTCATATTTTAGATGGTTTCTGATAGTTTCTTTTGCTGTTTCGAAATTTCCGATGTGCTGTATTTTCTTTTTCAGGCTATTTATGAACGGCACTGGGTGTAATCTTCTTACATCCCCGCCAAACCTTATCTTCACGTCATCTGTGCTATGTATAACCATTTCTCTTCTTTCTCCTACATTCTGTTGAATATTGATTTCCACAATCTTTCTTTCCATTTCTTCTCTGATTGCTTGAATAGCGTTTTCAAACTTGTTTTCCAAATTTTCTATTTCCTTTTTCTGGCAATTCGTTAACTCCTTCATTTTGCTTTGAATTTTCATTTCTTGTTCTTTCATCTCGTTTTTCATTGTTGTTAAACATCCTTTTACTTCCTTTTCATACTTTCCTATGCGTTCCTCCATTTTGTTGTTGTTCTCTTCTATTGCTTGTTTCATTTTTTGTTGTGTTTCATCCATTTTTTGATCCAATTTTTGTTGTGTTTCATCCATTTTTTGTTGTGTTTCATCCATTTTTTGATCCAATTTTTGTTGTGTTTCATCTATTTTTTGTTGTGTTTCATCCATTTTTTGTTGTGTTTCATCCATTTTTTGATCCAATTTATCCATTTACTTTGATGTTTCTTCCTGATTTTTATCCATTGTCCTTTTTGCTTCATCCATTTTTTGTGACTGGAGTTGCATCAGTTGTAATAGTTTATCTATTCCTGATAATTCTTGCTGTTCTGATGCCATGATTGTCGTGTCTAAGATATCTTCTTGGTCTGAATGTTCTTTTTGTTTTTTGTTGTCTTTGCTTTGGCTTCTTGTCACAGACATTTGTTTTCAAGAAGTACTATCCCCGCCAAATATGAAATTTTACTAGTGTTACCAAGACGACTTTTTCTCACCCAAATATTATAAATTGTCAATAAATATATCAAATGCAAATATCGTAAAAATAAAATATTAAATCAGTTATGTAAAATTTGTACCTAAAGAGATCTAAACTTTTATGTTATCAAATGTAAGTATCTCACTTTTTACCACAGGCATATAAATTTTCAAATACCGGCTTTACTCTTTCTATCCTTCAAATTTGCCACTAGAAATACTTTTCAATGCTTTCCACGTTGGACGACAGTTGATGTGATCTTGATTATTGATATGAGATAATATTCTTATTTGTCATTTAATTTAATCAATGCATTAATAATAATTTAATTAATTAACCAGATCACATATCAATATGTTGTCAATCTCAGGGCGAATTATAAAATTAATTACTTACTTACGTGGCTTCTCAGTATTTCTCAATGGTTCCTAATCGGGATAGGAATGAAAAGAGTAAAATAATACACACATATGGGTTACAATTATAATCAAAATATTGTTTATTTTATTTAAATGGCAATCACCGCTTAATATGTGCTAGATCTTATTATTCTTAAACATAACATTTACAAATGGGAATCTTATTTCCTTTTGGTTTCCAATTGAAAGTTTTTATTAACATTTAACTATTAGGATTTATTAGCAACAATTCTATTTAAGTTTGATGAAGCTTTTCTGATATTATTGATTATGTTCTTCAATTTATAATGTGGTATTTAATACGAAAAACCCATACATTCATGTCCAAACAAATGAGACTGACCTTTTTCTGGTGAACTGAGAATGTCTTCACACAAGACCCGTTTCCTGCTATCCTTGGCTGCGATCAGAACCTCGTCCTGGCTTTCAGTAATGTTCTCCTTTGAAGATTAGCTCGTATAGCTCTCGTTCCTGCTTCTGTCGTGATGCTGTGTTCTACCTTTTTCGAAACTGCAATCAGCTACCGGGACACTCTTGGCTCAAGGAGGTTCTTTACTCTCAACCTGGCCTACCTCTCGTTCCACGATAGATCTCCACACTCACGGAACTACACCGGCTTTCTCACTCTCCGTACACTACCGTCTCCTACTGGACTTCACTTCTCGACAGCTCAAAACATTCTGATCTCTATTTGTCATTCATTCCCCTACTTTCTAAATATCCCTTCCAGATTCACAAATCAACCTTCCACCACCAACTCTCATTCGCAGTATTCCTCAAAACCAATTTTTAATCTTTCTAAATATGCTTAATGGATTTCAAAAAAGAAATAGTTAATTCCCATTCTAAAATTACTTTCTACTATTTACAAAATTTAATGACCTATTCTCTATTTCAACTGAGTCTTATTTAGCATAGGCTAATGATCGAACCTTCCGCGAAAAACGATAATGAACTATTATCTATTTCAACTGAGTCTTATTTAGCATAGGCTAATGATCGAACCTTCCGCGAACAACGATAATGGTACGCGCCATTCACTTTGTTTATTCTAAGCGCATTGTCCCGAGTTTCGTATGCTTCTCCTAATCACTTCTTAAAATTAAATATAACAATTTGTTGTATACAGGTTGTTCTAAATTTATATGCCCGTGGTTGAGAAAATTGAAAATATTTTATATTAAATTGAATTCTGCTTATAATTATCAAAATTTAATTTTCAGATCAAATAGAAATATAACAATATATATATATATATATATATATATATATATATATATATATATATATATATATATATATATATATATATATATATATATATATATATATATATATATATATATATGTATATACAGCGTGTCTACTTAAGTTGGAAACATATGGGAAACTTTTATATTATTAATTTTACGAAAAAAAGTTATTCTTCATAAAAAGTTTTGCATGCTCTAAAACCTAAGATTCAATCATTAGATATCAAATTTTATCAATATTATACGAGGTATGTCAAAAAATATGAATTTCGTTCAAGGGTAAAGTACCTTTATTTCTCTGAATATCGAAAATTCTTATTATGGAAAGTTGTTTGGAATGAAAAACTAAGATCAAATATGCAATTACATGCTTCTAATTGGAAAAAAATATTTTACAAATTTTTCTCAAATTTATGAATACCCAACATCGTTTTTATTTATTAAAAATATGATACTTAACTCTTTTATTATTCATTTTACGAAAAAAGTTATTCTTCATAAAAAGCTCTGCATGGTATAAAAACTAAGATACAACCATGATATATAAACATTTTTTAATTTTATACGAGGTGTGTTAAAAATATGAATTTTGCTCATGAGTATAGTATGTACCTTTATATTTCACAATATTTTAAATAGAAGGATGTAATTTCATATTGAAACATTGTCTTTAATTCTAAACAACTTTTTGTAATAACAATTTTCAATATTGTGACAAATAAAGGTACTTTACGCCTGAGTGAAATTCATATTTTTTGACATACCTCGTATAAAATGATTAAAATGTGGTATCTGATGATTGCATCTTAGGGCTTAGGACATACAGAGATTTTTATAAAGAATACCTTTTTTTCGTAAAAGTAATAATAAAAGAGTTATCTTATGTGTAATAAATAAAAACGAAGTTACGTATCCATAAACTTGAGAAAAGTTTGGAATTTTTTTTTTCAATTAGAAGCATATAAATGCATATTTGATCTCAGTTTTTAATTCCAAACAACTTTTCATAATAAGAATTTTCGATATTCAGAGAAATAAATGTACTTTACCCTTGAACGAAATTCATATTTTTTGACATACCTCGTATATTGTTGATAAAATTTGATATTTAATGATTGAATCTTAGGTTTTAGAGCATGCAGAACTTTTTATGAAGAATAACTTTTTTTCGTAAAATTAATAATAAAAAAGTTTCCCATATGTTTCCAACTTAAGTAGACACGCTGTATATTAACAATGTAACATATAACTCGAAACACAATAACAGTGGTAGTGGGTGGTGTAACGGTCAAACAGGACCAAAAAGCCACTAACATGCAATTAACCAATACACACTGCGCTAAGTAAAGGTATTAATAGAAAATCCATAGGAAAAGTCCGTTGAAATATCAAAAAGGTCTATATAAATGAGCTGGTCAGTGACTCTTTATATACTGTACAAAAAAAACATACTAGACGTATTCCCTATTTAAAATCCGCGACAAAATTTTACCCCCGATTCTCTATCAAATTTTAAGCTACAATAGGGATGTTCACAAAAAATTAAAAAGTCATTTCAAACATGTAAAACGATTAAGAAACACCCTAGGAATAATTGTCCAAAATTTCAACAAAATTGAAAAAGGCTTTCTATAAAAAATCTTTATTAGAAATCCAGCATTATTTTAAATTTCAAGAACGCTTCTCTATTGGCCTGACGTCACTAGTTGCATACCCCAAGCGCGCGCTATTCTCATAGTGTTACTGTTTACCTGTTTGACGTTTCAGGTCATTTTATTTTGTTCTCTTCTTGTTTTATCAGGGTTAAAGTGGAGTTTTATAGTGAATTTGTTTAGTTTAAAGTGGATAGACTGTTTGTAAGGACATATTTTGGGTTTTACAAAAATAAACAAATAAAATGGAAGAAGGTTTTCAGAAAGCAGATTCGTATAAACTACCGACTGTAGTGTAGATATAACAATGGTGTATGATTTATTGGCATCTTGTAAAAAAATAAATCTACCACAGCTTTACTGAGTGTATATTCCATATAATTTTCCATGTCTTTTTTAAGCTAAAAAAATAAATGCTTAATACTCCGCAAAAAAAAAATAGAGAAAGTTGTATGCATGCATATTGTAACATACATTGGCTGGTTATTACTTTACCTTGGTTAGGTGTATTAAAAATATTTTTATTCTTCTTCATGTGCCTTGTCCGTTGTGGACGTTGGCTATCATCATGGCAATTTTAATTTCATTTGAGGCGTTTCTGAATAACTCGATCGATTTTTGTCCAAATCATTGGCGTAAGTTTTTAAGTCATGAGTGTCTTTTCTTCCGGGTCCGCGTTTGCTCTCTATTTTACCTTGCGTTATCAGTTGGAGTATACGATATTTATCATGCCTCATGATATGACCGAAATATTTAAGATTTCGTTTCTTAATTGTAAAAGAGATTTCTTTTTGTTTTCCCATTCGACGCAATACCTGTACGTTGGTGTGGGTCGCCCAGGATATTTTGAGGATACATGGGTACACCCACATCTCGAATGCCTCTAGCTTTTTCATTAATGTTTCCATTATTGTCCAGGCCTCTGCGCCATATAGCAAGACCAGAAATAATATTTTAGCAGCCGCATTTTTAGTGGGAGAGATATTATGTCGCAATGGGTGAAAATATTTCTCATGCATGTTGTTAAATGTTGCTATGTCCTTTTCAACTCTAGATCTTATTTCGGTTGTTTCGTATTTCGAGTTGACAACTGTTCCAAGGTAAAAAATATTTTTGAACTTGGGTATTATACATTTTCATTTCAACCAATCTTTTCACTAAATTATTAATGATTTTAATATAATATAAAGTCATACCTACATCCACATGTAGTTATTTCAAGGTTTACTTTTACTGTATGTATTATTAGAATCCCGTTTTTAGGAATATCCCAGTTTAAGGAATACAAATTTGAGGTCCCGAAACTTTTTCATTTACTCTTTAAGGGGGTAGGTGCAAAATCTTGGTCCAATGCTATTTAAATTCATTCATTTTTTTCGAATCCTGAGAAAACTAATAAGTATTTTTGAAAAATGTAAATGCAGAAATAACAATTACATTATTACCAAGGGTCGAAAGTCTCTGGAAAACTTCTATAATGTTTATTTTATTAAGTTAGTTCTTTAAGTTAGTTATTTTAAGTTCTAGCTGCAACAAACCATTTCTTTTTCTGTTTTAAATTGGCTGGAACGGTAATAAAAATCTTGTCAGAACTGTTTTTTGATGTATTTACACACCCAGGAACAAAACACCACTTATTTGGCTTTATTTTTAATAATTAAATACGTAAAAAACTGCGCACATTCAAATACACTGGGTAAATAAGTATACACAACTAGTCGTCGATCAAAGACGTTACGACTGCTGACGTCACAGACCGTAGCCTCGCTGCAGGGTACCGTTTTTCTAGCCTCCAAGAAAATCAACATTATGAACTCATTTATCTTAAAGAATATACATTTTTAAACAGTTTTATGATTGTTACGTTTTTATATACCTTGTAATCTATTGAATTTAACTATATTTAAAAATTAGTGAACATCCCTATTATTTATAATTAATATTAAACGAGACCTGATTTTATTTATTTACACAAAAACTATTACTTAAATATTGACTCAAAAAAAAACAACGACCAAAAACCCTATCTATCATAAAAATATGTGTACCTATTGTAGTTTACTTGTTCGTATGCACACGAAAAGTTTACACTGTAGCAAATATATTATATAGTGACCAAAAGTATATAAAAGGTTAACAAACTTATCTTATCACAGCCCCTATTAAAAAGTTGAAGTCCAGATAAGAATGAATTTCCTCTTGGCACAATAAAGCTGGTAGGATGCTGTGGTGAATAAGTCCTACTGTAATGTCCTGGGTGAGGTAAAAATCAGGTATGGTGTATGATCCAACAAAAAAAAAACAGCCCACTCTAGGGTAAACCATCACACAGTGGCTAGCAATCCAACTGGTGCATATTTATGTAGATAGGTCAGTACGACGTAAAGTATTATATGTTATTAAATATTATATACGACGTGACAAAATGACTAAATGGCTATGTGTCTAAATACGTGACGGAATCTAAAATAAAGTTTGTCAAATTTAATTACATTATTTATTAGAATCTATGTACCAGTACAGCAGTTCACTGCATTGGAACCAAGACAAAACATTAGGTTAGGTACAGTCGGAAAAATGAAAGAATACCCATGAACGAACATATAAAACACGCTGTATTTTCCTGTCACTGTGTCACAAAGAAAATTGTCCAGTGCAAGTACATGTAACAATAATTATTACATTTACGTACGCTGGCCAATTTTTTGTGTGACACGGTGACAGGAAAATACAGCGTGTTTTATATGTTCGTTCATGGGTATTCTTTCATGTATCATACTGTATATGTATGTCATGTCAAAATTTCTGAAGCTACGTTAAATACCGACATGACAGAAACTTGCGCATAGAATGCAGAATACAGAAAGCTGTTTAATACTTGTGGAAACTTTTCATAAATTACATATAAAAAAAAAAACTTAATGATAAGGTATAAAATGTATTGGAATTTAGGTTTGACACTAGAAAAAAAAAACTTGGCCTTCAATGTTCTTTGCAAATATTTAAGGGATATTATGCTTTAATTTGGAATTTACATTATTTCTTAATAAAAATTAATAACAGAAAACGAACAGAATCTCTAGGATGGTGTATTTGATTTTATGACGACGAAATAATGACAAATATATCAATATACTTACTTGAGCAAGCAACACATCGGCGGTATTATAATCTCTTTTCTTTCATGTGAATAAGTGTCCAGATATATCTACTTTTACCTTTTAGTTATATTTTATTTCCAATCTTGCTCAAACTCCGTCACTTAAATAATGGCGATGTGTTGCCTAATTGCGAGCTCGTGACCGTGATCAACTAAAGCTGAAATCGACAAAAATCGATTTTGTTCCTCTTGGCGCGCCTGTGCAGCGAAAGGTCGTTGTAAGATCCGCGCGGGCGTCTCCCAAGGATTTTCTAGAGGGGTATTTTTTTAATGAAATTTTAATGGGATTTATTTAGTTAATAGCGTAACCGCTACAGCAGGATTGTAAGTGTATAAAAAAATAAGTTTTAATAAACGTAAAACACTATTAGGACCAAATAAAAATTATTTCCATAATTTTTTAACATGCTATTATATACTGACTAAAATAAAACAAAAATTTTTTGCTGAACTTTCGTGTCTTTCCATTGCCTCCTTGCTGAAGAAGAGCTGGTTGAAGAAACACGTTCTTCATCCAATACAGATTCATCATCCAATACACTTTCTTCAATATCCGTGTCATCGGTGCCATTTTCAAATATTTGAACTTTAAAAACATCGTCATTTTTGTCATCTAAATCTTCTATTTCAGACTCATTGCCATCATTTAACAACTCCAGAGCCAAATCGTGGGTGAGAGGCACACCTGTAATTGAATCGCTTACTGTATAAAGGGTATAAGTCCGCAATACTTAGTTTTGAGAAAAATGAAAACTATTTAATTTAGAAACTTGATGACCTATCAAATTTTGTTCTACAGATGAAATGTAGAAGGAGGCTAATAGAGTGACATGTGATACTGCAAACATGGCTTTGAAAACGATTAACTATAAGGCCAACAAGTCGTTTTTAAAGGCTGGGACCTGATTCCTTTATACAATCAATGAATAAAAACGAAATAGTGCAGCTTCTCTACAGCTAAACTATTAATTTATTTATAAAAAGGGTTTATTATTACAAACAAGACCTAAATAAAATACATCGAAAAGCTCGCTACTTTTTTATTTCGCATGATGCATATTATGCATGATTCGCGATTCGTGATGCGCGATGCGTAGTTCGTAGTAATTCGAGATTCCCTCGCTACACACTATGCACGATTCGCGATTCGCAATGCGTGATTCGTCCAATTTGTTGTAGTTCATATAGGGCAGTCAATGAGGGTATTTGGCTCTGAATTCCATCCTACTACATCGATTTACTTGATATTTTCACAGTAAGTAGGGAATAGCCCAAGAAACAAAGCCAACCATATGTTGATGTGCGCTTTTATCTTGGGGGTGGTTCTCACCCATTCTCGGGGGTGAAAAATGTTTTCGTTAAAATAGCCACAGAAAACGCTAGAGAACCATTTTAAGCAAAAACTGTTCCATTATTATTTTTTGAAAACTCGATACTTTTTGAGTTATTCGTGGTTGAAAATTGATCATTTTCATTGAAAAATTACACCTTTTCGGACAGATTTTTGCTAATGCCTTAAAAACTATGCATCTAACAAAAAAAAAACTATTTAAAATATTTCTGTAGGTTACAAAAAACAAAGAGATTAGTTACTTCATAAATCTTCTAGTTACAATACAAAGAGGGATATGGTAGGTAAGAAGAGTTTGTTTTTTTGCTGCATGCTCAAATCGGTGTATTCAACTTGAAATAACAAAGAAACTGTCGATTTTAGGTATATTATGATACTAATAAGTTTTGTAGTGCTTGAAAAGACCTTTAAAATGAGCAATACTAAATGTCGAGTACATTCAAACTAAGCGAGATATTCTGCAAAAAATAATGTCTAATCTATTTTAAGAAGAGATGAGAAGTATATTTAACCCCTCACCCATCAGAATTTAAATACATCGTTTTCCTTCTGCAATACTTTTTATTATAGTGTTATTTCTATGTTCAAAAAGTTGGACTGGATTAAAATGAATGGTTTTTGAAAAACAAATAAGATCAAATTACAGAGCGCATTTTTAAATTTTCTTAAAAATCTTCCTTTTCCTCCATGTAACTCGAAAAAGATAAGAGATACGAAAAAAAGATACCACACAAAAATGTAGGACTTTTTCAGATAAAAATTTCCTTTTTATTTTTCATTACTGTATCGCTTATCATTTTCAAGTTACATGAAAACAAAAGGAAGATTTTTAAGAAAATTTAAAAATGCTCTCTATAATTTGATCTTTTTTTTTTTTCAAAAACCCGTTTTTAAACCTGTTTAACTTTTTAAACATATAAATAACGCTATAATAAAAGGTATTGTGGAAGGAAAACGATCCATTTACATTTTGGTGGATGGGGGTTAAAATTACTTCTCATTTTTTCTTAAAATACATTAGTTATCAATTTTGTTTGCAGCATATCTCGCTTAGTTTTAATGCAATGGAGCTTTAAAGTAGCTCCTTTTAAAGGTCTTTTCAAGCACTACAAAAGGTATTCAGGCACTAAAATCGACCGTTTCTCTGTTATTTCAAGTTGAATACACCAATTTGAGAATGTACCAAGAAACAAACTATTTTCACCTAACATATCTCTTTTTGTATTACAACTAGAAGATTTCTGAAGGCAAGTGCCTCTTGGTTTTTTATAGCCTACAAAAATGTTTAATATAGTTTTGTTAGTTAGCTGCATAGTTTTTAAGGTATTCGCAAAAAACCGTTAGAAAAGGTATTGTTTCAATGAAAATGGCCAATTTTCAACCACGAATATTTTAAAGTATTGATTACTAAAAAAAATATATAGAACAGTTCTTGCTTAGAATTATGTTATCTATCGAATTCCGAGGTAATTTTAACCAAAAAATTGTCCACCCCTAAGAAGGGGTGGGAACCACCCCCAAGAAAAAGCACATATCGGCATAGGGTAGACTTTGAATTAGGAGATAAGTAGGTGCTAGGCCCCAAATTTCATTAAAATCCATTCAGTAGGATATAATTCGGAGGTAATATCCTATTCTTGTTCCCATTGACTGGCGTAATAGTAATTTAATAAAAATGTAGTTGTTATTAATCGGTGACAAAAATTTTTTGTAAAAATAATAATTTAAACATAATAATTTTTAATCAAATTACATTTTTTGTAATTAAGTATTTTCTATATGAAATAAGCCACAATTTTACTAAAAAATGTATTTATTAACGTTTCGAAGCCTAAATCGGGTTTCGTTGTCAAAATACAAAACACTATTAAAATAAATAAAAATGTTGTTGCTAAGTAAAAAATTCTTCTAACAATTTATTTAATCTGACTCATTTATATTGGCAATTCAGACGTATATTATATATTTTAAAGTAGAAGACTTTAAAATGATATCGCCAATATTTATGAGTTGCGTTCCTGGGACGACTTTACTAAAAGATAGTTCATTCGATTACATGAAATCAATCCCAACTCAAGAATATCCGTCGCAAAAAAATCATAGCATGTGATATGTCTTTAAAAAGACAACCAAATGCAACGATGACAGTAAAATTCTCGCGTTAGAGATTCCCTAGTAAATCACGAGGGAAAATTTTTTATTTAAACAAAATTATGATTTCTTGTATAAAAAATAAGCTATCAAATTATCAAACATAATTTTGATCCGAGTGAATGCTTTGCAATAGATCCGAATTATTTATTAAAATGTGAAATATTTCGCATGGTTTGCTCAAATTATGTACAGTTAATATAGATTTTTAAGTTTTATTGTTCAACTGCGTTTTTTCAGTTGTCCATACTTTATTGATACTAGAAAAACAGGTTCTGTTATTGTATTTGTTCTTGGAAGGAAAAGCGCGAATACTTCAATTTTCAAAATATTTTGACAAGGAACATTATTCTGTTTAGAATGAAGGAATAATTCGGTTCTTTTTTGTCTGTTTCCACATTTGCAGACAACCAACATTTAAAAAAAAAATTTATTGTAACATTTTTTTACCGCTGACGCCTCATCAAGAAGATTATTTTTCCAAAATGTGCTACTAGACAAATTCAGAAGTCCACAAGTTGAAGAAAGAATTTTTCCTGCAGCTGGCTGTATAGTACCATCAATCTGTCACGGTCACAGGCCGGCCCTGTCAACACCACGGTACACAGAGAACCGGTATGTTCGCACGCATGGAAGGCGAACGCGTGACGTCATATGGGAACCTTAATTTTCATCCGGCAATGCTAAATGAAGCGGTAATATTGTTTGAATTTTAAAATTATGTACCTATCATTGCTTTTTAAATAAGTAATTGTATTGTATATTCTTTTTACTGTCATTTTCCAATGTGCATTTAATTTAAACATGAATTTCCGTTGAAAAATAAAGATTTTAGGTATCTGTTGTCCAATATACATTCACCATAGTATATTAAAAAAAAAATAAAACAGAAATAATATGAACATTCACTTTACTACTGGGTCTGTAAAAATGTTTCACATAAAATTGTGTCTACTTACTGTTATTCTAGATCGTTGAAAAATATTTGACTAAAAATAAAAACTTAACCACAAATCAATTAAGAAATTTGAAGTTTTAGATGAATAGAACCAATTACTTGATGACTTTCAAATTTGATTTACAAAATAGAAAAATGTTGATTTTAAGTTAAACCAGGTTAGGAATCCAAAAATTTCAAGTGCGAACATTTTATTAGACTGTAATATACATACATAATATACAGAGTGGGCCAAAGAAAAGAGTCTACCTCGATATTTGGCAGTATTTATTAGATTTTAAGGAAATGACGAAACAGGTCGATTTTTGATCTAAGTGTGACACATTTTTACGGTACATACATTTGTCATTTGTCAACCCCCTCCGTTCCACTCCCCCCACCCCTATTTTTAAATAGGGAATAGGGGTCGTGTGCTAGCTCATTTAAAAGATTACTCGATTCTCTATTCAGTAATATAAACATAAACATAATTATTTATACAGGGTGTTCAAGAAAAAATATTTTAATTAAATTAATTGACACAAAAAGAAGAATGTATATAATTTATTTAATTCAAAATATATTCTACTGCTGTCAGAAAAAAATGTTTTTTGATAAATAAACATGGCTCTTCGCTTAATTTCAATATTCAAGCTGCCACCCATCTGCCTCTTGGTAGGTTGAATATTGAATTTAAGCGAAAAACAATATTTATTTATCAAATAAACATTTTTCTCTGTTTTCTGTCAGTAGTAGAATGTATTTTGATTTCAATAAATTGCATACATTCTTCTTTTTGTGCCAATTAATTTAATTCAAAATAATTTTTCTTGGACACCCTGTATAAATAATTATGTCAATGTTAATATTACTGAATAAAGAATTTAATAACATTTCAAATGAGGTAGCACACGACCCGTATTCCCTATTTAAAAATAAGGGGTGGGATAAATGGAAGGGAGGGGGTTGACAAATGACAGATGTATGTACCGTAAAAATGTATACCCCTTAGATTAAAAATCGACCTGTTTCTTCATTTCCTTAGAATCTAATAAATACTGCCAAATATCGAGGTGGACTGTTTTCGTTAGCCCACTCTGTATATGTATGTATAAAATGTTCGCACTTTAAACTTTTAGATTTCTAACCTGGTTTAACTTTAAATCAATTATGTACCTATATTAAATACTATATACATATTATGTATATTATTAAAAAAACAAATTTGCGGGAAAAGTTTTATTAATAATATTAGAATTATAAAGTATCTACAAATAAAATCATTTTTTAAAATTAGAAAATTTAGATATCTTTTTGTCAAGTGATCTCTGGCAGTTTTTAAAACTTTTTTCTGTTAATATCCCTCATTCTAATATATGTTCGTGTTCTGCACATGCATAATATCACCTCAAATGGCATTATTGTCTCGGTTTTAATAAATTACTATAAAACTAATAGTTATATTATAATAGTTTTAAAAATACACGGTTATGCTAATAAACAACAATTTGTAACTAAAATATAGAATTACTTCAATCGTTAACAGCTTAATATTTTAAAACCGGCTCAATCTATTCATTTTCAACGCCACCACATACGAAATAATGCATCCAAACAATAAGCAAAAAATATCTGTTAGGTTCCCACGTGACGTGCTGCGCGGCCGAAACCAAATTTAGCGACGAAAATCGGCATACCGGTTCTCTGTGTACCGTGGTCAACACCAGAAGCTTTTGGCGACGAACTGTCTGAAACCCTTTCCGCCGGCGAGACACTTGTTTACGTATCGGCGTTTCTAGAAAGCCATCGATGAACCTTTTTATTATTATATTTACCATTTGATGTTTCTGGAAATCAGTAGACTAATTGTATATAACTATATAAATAGATATTTTTGAGATTAGAGTTCAGTTGTGAATGTGAATACGTCGCGGTATTTTGATATGTGTCAGGCGCAATATATTTTTGTAATTGTAATTATGTAAGTACATTATTAGATTTGGTGTAATAAATAAATTAGATATCGTACTTTGTAAAATAAAATATATAAATTCTGTGTCTTTCATTTGTTAAGAAGTAAGTTATTAAAAATAAATAAAGTCAACTAAAATTAAACTTAGTGCCTAAAAACATAAATAATTCAATAGTAAAGGCAGTTTTATAACATTGGGTCAGAAGTGGATAAAAAAATAAAGAATATAAACTCGGTTAAATACAGTGTGGATAATTTAATAATAAATTAACAAACTCGTAATAAATAAAGTGTGTGACCATGTCTTCACAGTATAAGCCGAAAGTTTGTGACCTGCGCCTTACGGAGCTCAGAACAGAACTGGAAAATTGCGAGCTGGACTCAGCTGGGAAAAGGCTGATCTAGTCGATGGTCTGAAGAACGCACTACAAGAAGAGTGTCATGATCCAGAAACCTACGTGTTTGAGGACAGGCAAGCTGCTTTGATATCGTCAATTTCTAAAGATATTTCTCAAGTTTCTGGCGAGATTTCGAAAGTTTCCTCGGATGTTTCGAAAGTTTCGACAGACATTACATCGTTAGAGAAAAAGGTTTCTGGTGAAATATCCCAAGTTTCGGCGGATATAACATCATTAAAACAGAAAGTTTCTAGTGAAATTTCGAAAGTTTCGGGTGATATTTCATTCCTTGAAAGCAAGATGACTAATGAGATCTCTGCTAGCATCTCTAAAGTCAGCTATGATTTTGACGACAAGATATCATCCCTAAAATCTACTTTTGAAGAAAAAATCAAAGAAATGGAAAAGAAAATGAAGGAAACGGAAAAAGTAGACAAAGCGATGGAACCCACCTTAACAGACATTAAAGATGATGAAACCAATTACAAATTGGATCCACGGCCGATAGTTGAAGGGAGTATAAGTCATGCTCGTGTTAAGGTGCCAAATTTCGACGGAAAGTCATCATGGAACAACTACATGAAACAGTTCTAATCCGCGGCCAGGGCGAACGGATGGTCCGAAAAAGAAAAGGCTGTAAACCTCACTACTGCTCTTCGAGGCGACGCTTTGGATGTCCTCCAGACCATAGCCGTAGAGGAGACAGATGACTTCGAACAGCTCAAAAAGAGACAGCTCAAAAATGAAGCTCTTCAAGAATACGAGGTTGATATTGCCAGGTTAATACTATATGCATATCCAACAGCTCCCGAAGACATGATGGAAAAGATGGCTATTCAAACATTCATTGATGGCCTTCGTGATCATGAAATGCAAAGAACACTGCTATTAGCTCGTCACAAGACGCTGGTTGATATCTTCTCAGCCGCCCTCGAATACGAATCAGCTACCCAGACCTCTGGCGGGTACAGTAAAGTTAGGACTGTGAAAGAGGAAGAGGATGAAGACAAACTGGACCAGATATGGTAAAGGGCATTTCATACGAGAAAACGAAGACTATAAGGTGCTGGAATTTTGGTGAAATAGGACACGTACGGAGTTCATGTAAGTACCCTAGGTACAATAGCAATCAAGAGACTTACCAGTAGGAAAAATAGAACGGGTCGGCCTTAGGGGGGCAGCTTCGACCCGTAACTTTTCCAAAGACCCTCTCATACTAATAGCTTCTTTGAAATGTCGTGAAGGTAGTGTATATGTAGATGGAGAAATAAATGGTAAAAAGTATACATTGTTAGTGGATACCGGAGCGACCAGGACCATTATACGACCGTCAGTTATAAACAGTCGTAAGAAGCTCTTACCAACGAGGTTGCGACTGCGTACTGCCACAGGTGAAAATGCCAACATCCACGGAGAAATCCAAATACAATTAGAGATTGGAGCAGAAAAGTTCGTCCATGCTGTCATAGTTGCAGACATCGAAGAAGATATTATATTAGGAATGGACGTAATGAATTTGCATGTATTTCAATTGGATTTTAAGAACAGGGTAATCAAAGTTGGCAACGAGGAGGTATTTCTTCATCCACATGATGAGAGCACTGTGCTAGCAGCCATTAAAGAAGATACAGTTGTGCCTGCGAGGAGTGAAATGATCATCGTAGCGCGGCTACAGGGAATTGTAGAAGAAGGAACACCTGCTATGGTGGAGCCATGGAACCACGACGAGGAGGTTGGCCGAGGAATCATAATTGGAAATGAATTGGTTACTTCTGCTCAAGAACTTCCCGTGAGATTAATTAATGTCAATGACTACCCGGTGACCATCGAGAAGGAGACAAAAGTAGGAACTTGTTTACCCGTGACGTCCATAATCCGTCAGACGACAACATCAGATAATTCCAACGACAAGTTCGACCAAATGGTTTCAGTTGCAGGCCAATCTCTAAATCAACTGGAAAAAAGGAAATTAAGGGAATTTCTTCGGCAACATCGTGACATATTCGTACCGAAAGGAGAAGAGACAGGAAGAACGACATTTGTCAAACATAAAATTGACACTGGTACCGCTAGGCCAATTCGCCAAACAACTCGACGATTAACACAGGCGAAGAGACAGGAAGCTGAAAGAATTGTTCAAGAAATGAAGAAAGACCTACCTAAGATAGAACCTTCTACGAGCCCATGGGTCTCTCCGGTGGCCCTGGTCAAGAAGAAAGATGGAACTACGAGGTTCTGTGTGGACTACCGTTTGTTGAATAATGTTACCAAGAAAGATAATTATCCTCTGCTTCGGATCGACGACACGTTGGATACATTGGCTGGAAGTAAATTGTTTTCTACGTTGGACTTGAAGTCTGGATATTGGCAGGTAGACATGGATCCAGTGGACAAGGAGAAGACGGCCTTCACTACAGGATTTGGATTATGGGAATTCAACGTTATGCCGTTTGAACTCTGTAATGCTCCTGCGACATTTGAGAGGCTTATGGAAAATGTGTTGAGAGGGTTATCTTGGAAAACGTGCCTGGGGTATTTAGACGATATAATCGTTTTGGGAGAGACCTTTGAAGACCATCTGAAGAATTTAGAGGACGTTTTTAATCGACTTAAAGCTGCCCAGTTAATGTAAAATCCCAAGGAATGTCAGCTATTTCAAAGTAAAGTCAATTATTTAGGTCATATAGTCAGCAAAGAAGGAATGGCCGTGGATAAAGGAAAAATCGATTCCATTAAGGAATGGCCTGAACCAACTGATAAACATCAAGTGAGAAGTTTTCTGGGACTATGTACTTACTACCGGAGGTTCATTAAGAAGTTTGCAGATGTCGCTAAGCAATTAACATGACTTACAGAGGAAGCAAGGGATTATTGCTAGAATGAAGACTGCCAAACGGCCTTTGAAACTTTAAAGAGGCATTTAATTACAGCACCAATACTAGGGTATCCACTGTCAGAAGGAGAGTTCACTTTAGATACGGATGCAAGTAATGTGAGAATTGGAGGAGTGCTGTCTCAGATTCAAGGAGGACAGGAACGAGTCCTTGGATATTTTAGTAAAGTGCTTTCAAAACCTGAACAAAATTATTGCGTCACGAGAAGAGAACTTCTAGCAGTAGTGAAATCAGTAGAGCACTTCTATCAATACCTCTATGGAAGGAAGTTTCTAATCCGAACCGACCATGCCGCCCTTAAATGGTTAATGCAGTTCAAGAATCCAGAGGTTCAGATAGCCAGATGGATTGAACGACTTCAAGAATATGATTTCAAGATAGAGCATCGGGCCGGAGTTAGCCACAGGAACGCTGATTCTCTATCTAGAAGGTCGTGCCCAGCAGAGTGTTCCCATTGCAACAAAACGGAGTCAAAGGAAGCACCAGCACTAAGAACAACAGTGGTCAACGACGAGTGGACGCCTACCAAGATCAAGGAAGAACAAGGAAAAGATCCAGTTTTACAGAAGATTCTAAAATGAAAATAAGAAAATCGTCGACCATCTTGGCAAGAAATATCAAGTCTAGGCTCATCAGTAGTTAAGGCGTATTGGGCCCAGTGCGTCTCATTTATCTTGGAAGACTGCTTGCTTAAACGAGTAATGCAAAATGATGATGGTTCAGCGAGGAGAACACAGTTGGTGATTCCAAAGAGCATAGTAGCCGAAGTACTTCGTCAGTTACACGACAGTCCATCAGGGGGGCATTTTGGTGTAAAGAAAACCCTTCAGAGAATTCGGGAACGATTTTATTGGATGAATAGTTTCGACGATGTTAAGGACTGGTGTAAGAAATGTACTACCTGTGCTACAAGTAACGGACCCTACCGGAAAAGAAAGGCTCCTATGAGACAGTACAATGTTGGAAGTCCGTTTGAAATAATAGCTTTGGATATTGCCGGGAAATTTCCAGAAAGTGAAAATGGATGCAAATACATGTTATTGGTAATGGATTACTTTACGAAATGGACTGAGATCTACGCAATTCCAGACCAGAAGGCCGCCACTATTGCAGATGTCTTAATATCAAAGACTGCATCAGCCGATTTGTAGTGCCTCTGGAGATTCATAGTGACCAAGGAAGGAACTTTGAGAGCGATCTATTTCAGGAAATTTGTGATAGACTAGGCATGAAAAAGACAAGAGCCACGGCCTATCACCCGCAATCGGATGGAATGGTGAAGCGTATGAATAAGACAGTCGGCAAGTATTTGACCAAGATGGTGTCCAATCATCAGCGAGACTGGGACCAGTACCTTCCGCTCTTCGCAATGGCCTATAGATATGCTGTTAATGAATCGACGGGTCAAACACCAGCAATAGTCCTATTTGGACGTGAGATGCGTCTACCCTGTGATCTAGAGTTTGGATGTCGACCTGGAGAAGGTGTGGCTGGTGAGGATTATGTGAATGAATTGCGAGGAAGAATGGACGATATACATGAGTTGGTCCGTTCCCATCTTCAGATCGCTAGCGACCGAATTCAGATCGCTAACGATACGGTAGCCAAGCCGAGAAGGGATGTTTTAAGGAGAACGACAAAGTGTGGCTTTATAATCCAAAGAAGCGAAAAGGTTGTTGTCCCAAGTTGCAGCAGTTCTGGGAAGGCCCGTACCTCTTATCAAGAAAATTAATGACGTTATCTACAGAACAAGCAAGATTCCTAGGGAAAGCCGCTGGTAGTCCACCATAACCGGTTGGCGCCGTACGAGGGAGACCACGACATAGATGAAGAAGTGGAAGTAAACCAAGTTCGCGAAGTACCTGACCTCACGTTTGAGGAGTTCATGGGGGCCTTTGGAGGTACCGGTAAAGCGAGACATGGTGTTACCACTGAAGAAAAGCGAGATCTACACGCACTTTCCGATGACTATTCACTGGCCCATACCATCCCAGCCAGTATCAAAGACGCACGAGGGTTGTCATCTGCCTTTCGAAGGAAGTTTGGTCGAGCTGCAGAACTTAAATGCCAACTGCCAGCTCCTGGCAAAGCATTGAAACTCTAAGATGCATTACGTTACCTATTCTATCTGGTCTGGTACCAAAAGACACTGTCTCATTGGATGCATTATTTCAATTGAAAGAGCACGTGTTGGAGTCCGACGTGCAAAAGTTAGCCATGCCAAAGTTAGAATGTCGTCAATTAGACTGGAGAGTTATCCGAAATATGGTAGAAAAAAAATTTTAAAGACACCGAGGTCCAGGTGTTAGTCTGTTGCAATCCGCATAGTTACTGGTGCGGTGCGAAGACCGTCCCCTGCCACTTTTATACAACTGGGAGTTGTAAAAGAGGGTCCAGTTGCAGATACCAGCATCCAGTTCGAGTCCCTACAAGGTTCCATGAGGAACCATCTTTTAAGGAGGGGGCAATGTCACGGACCCAAGCCGGCCCTGTCAACACCAGAAGCTTTTTGCGACGAACTGTCAAACCTTTTCCGTCGGCGAGACACTTGTTTACGTATCAGCGCTTCTAGAAAGCCATCGATGAACCTTTTTATTATTATATTTACTTTTCAATGTTTCTGGAAATCAGTAACCTAATTGTATATAACCATATAAATACACATTTTTGAGGTTAGAGTTCAGTTGTGAATTTGAATACGTCGCGGTATTTTGATATGTGTCGGGCGCGATATACTTGTGTAATTTTAATTATGTAAGTACATTATTAGATTTGGTGTAATAAATAAATTAGATCGTAGTTTGTAAAATAAAATATATAAATTCTGTGTCTTTCATTTGTTTAGAAGTAAGTTATTAGAAATAAATAAAGTCAACTAAAATTAAACTTAGTGCCTAAAAACATAAATAATCCAATAGAAAGGCAGTTTTATAACAAATCACAAAAATTTTATTGAAAAATCCTTTGTAAAAAGTATAAATTTTTTTATTAAAATACCATTAAGTTTTCCCAACCTTTTCGATTTTCTTAAAAAATCATCATCAGTGTTAAAAAATAAACAGGTTGAATGCTAGCTGAGCCACCAAAGAAATACGAGGGTGAGAACCCTTTAAATGTTATATAGTTATGTTATAAATGCATATTTGCTTGGAATTCCACAGGATGGATAATATTTATAAGGAATTATGTCCTTAGGCAAAGCATGGCATTCCCATCACGTGGGGTATACATACAGTGAGTTGTTTTGTCTCTAAATGACGACAGTTAGATCAGTTAGTTTCAACATAAACTGATTGTTGCAATCTAACTGTCGGCATGTAGAGACAAAACAACTCACTTTACATCCCACGTGATGGGAAGGTCATACTTTGCCTACGGGTATAATTCCTTATAAATTTTATCCTTTCTATGGAATTTCAAGCATATATGCAAATGAATCTGAACAAATAGGTCTAAAAATTAATTTTGCCAAGACAAAAACAATGACAAACACACAAGATAATAGAAACGTAACAATACGACACCACAATAGAACCGGTTAATGATTAAATATATTTGGGACAGATAATACAAATAAATAAGGAAAACCAAACAGCGGAAATAAAAAGTAGGACCAGATTAGCCTGGGCAGGATTTGCACAATTACAATGGACCCTAAAGAAATAAAAAAATACAACAATACTTAAAAACAAGAGTTTTTGACCAGGCATACTCCCAATTCTCACATACGCATGAAAAACATGGACCTTGACCAAAGCAAACAAGGATAAAATAATGAAGACGCAAAGATCCATTTAGAGAGCAGTGTTAGGAGTAAAATTAACAGACGAAAAACAAAAACAACTGGGTAAGAAATAAAACAAAAGTCAAAGACGCAAGGCAACATATAGCCAGGCTAAAATGGAGCTTCGCAGGCCATAACGCCAGACAAACGGACAATAGGTGGAATACCACGATACAACAATGGAGACCATGTACAGGAAAGAGAGCAAGAGAGCGACCTCAGATGAGATGGGGAAAATTTTTAGTATCTTTGAATTGAAATGTCTATTCATGAAGATATTTCAAGTAGTTTAGTGGGACTTTGTCCTTCCAACCTAGTGATGAGTTTTAAAATAATTAAAGGAAATAATCGTTATCAATTTTTCTCTCTCGTAATTATTAATTTCATTTGACCCTTTCGTAATTGAAATTTTCCCCCTTTTTTCACAGCAATGTGAAATAATGTAGCTTGGTTGTGTATGAACTGAAGCCTTTGTGATAAGCCATTTTCAAAAAAACAGTTGCAATATACTTGGCAGTTCTTTAAATATTTTCTACAGCTGGCAAAAGAGCCTGTTTTGCTGTCACCAAGAATTCATTAATATTCGATTTTTGCGCTTTCACAAAAATCCTTCAACCTTTTAAAACGCACAGTACATTATTTTCAATATTTTCAACATCAACTGGAAGCAGATACGTCGATGCTGTTTGAATAGCATACGTATTAAGTAGAATGTGCGCTGCACAACCTACTTCAACATTGTTTTTGTTCAAATGTTCGTTAAGTTTCGAAAAAACGATATTGATGCCTCTTCTAGCTTTTCCACCGAACTTTGCGTTAATTTTACCCGCACAATAAGCAATAATTTTATTATTCAAATTAATCTTTTTAAAATAGTACTTATTGAGTCAAAAATTATTTTTGAAGTTTCATTCGGCAATGAAACAAAATCTAATATTCTAATTGTAATTCCTATTTCTGGATAAAAAAATCTAACAATAGTCGGAAATTTTTTTAATCTTTGTGGTACATTAAAACTAAACGTAAAGAATTGGATCTTAAACTAAAAAATATGAACTGGCTATTTAACAAGAGGTCTCAGTTATCTCTTAAAAATAAACTGCTTCTATACAAAGCTATACTTTTACCAGTTTGGTCATACGGAAAAGAACTATGGGGCTGCAGTAAATCTTCAAATACGAAGATACTACAAACATTCCAGTCCAAACTACTCCGTATGATAAGTAAAGCTCCACGGTACGTATCTAACCAGACACTTCACAATGATCTGGACATCCCACTAGTCAAGGACTTAATAAAGAATCATTTAATAAAATATGAAAATTGCACCACTGACCACACCCACACCAACGAATTGATAAATAATTTATTCACTCAACCACTTGGTGAAAGAAGACTGAAGAGGATATGGCCAGACGACCTACCACAATAATGCTTAGAGAACCGTCACTGGACGGTACCTAACTCATGTTAATTGACTTATTTTACAATTTATTTATTACTTTGTATATAGAGTAGATTGTAAAATGCAGTGTATCAAATAAAAAAATCTTTGTGGTTGGAAGCATCAGAATATATGGTGAAAACGTCTATTTCACGATATGGCATCATATCGTGAAAACGAATATGGTGAAAAAACATAACTGCTTCGGTTTTTGTCCTTGTATATCCAAATTTTTTGTCGTATAAAGTTTTGATCATTTGCGACGTATAATCTATTAATCTGAAATTTTGATTATGTCGTGGAAAGCAAATAGTCCTTTCGCTAATGCTAGCATTGATTGCTATCAATGCGAAAAGATTGTTCCATTTTAAACAAAGAAGTGGCGTCATTAAAAATCGTTTGTGCCTCTTTGTCGCTAGATGTTTAGTAATATCATTTTTTGCACCATATCAGACCGAACATTCAGCATTGCATTTATCACACCGTAGTTCACCTTACCATAAAACACCATCGAGTAAATCTTTGTAAAACTCGATACATTCTCTAATTTAGTATACTCTGCAATAATTATATGCGTTTTTTATGTACCTTTTATTTGTTTATATAATAATAGATTTTTATTTTATTTTTACAGTAAATTTAAAATAAGAAATACAGATATTTTCTAAAAAGCGGACAATTTTTAGGAATCGGTGGAACGCAGGACCTTCCACTAAAAAAACGGTACTGTTCCGCCAAAATCTAGAAGTGTGGTCGTTTTAAATTATTAACGTCTGTTAAGCTGGCTACAGACTATGCACGATTCGCGATTCGTGATGCGCGATTCGCGATTCGTGGGCAGTGCACTCATAGTGTGTAGCGGCTAGTTCGTTGCCGCTATATTCGAAGAATATATGAATGTATACAATAAAATATAGATAACTAAACTGTAATTGTTATTTCATCTCATATGTCCCCGCTTTGTCGCAATAGACCAGTGCATTTAGCACAAAATAAATAAATTTTTAAATACAGCACATAGAGACTTGCAGTTTTTTGCACTATGTTCAGGATGACGTCATGAAAAAAATCTACTATTCAAAAATGGGTGGAAATGCACAATTGCACTGTAAAGTGCATAAAATGCATCCAAAATTGCATAAATATATAAATAAAGTCAAAATCAGTATACTAAGGAACAAAGTTTATTATTTGGAGGTTTTTTCGGACTCTGAATATGATTACGCCATCAGAACTGATCCCCGGATCACCTGGTGCCCAAGGTCACGGCAAAAGACGTCATCTTCTGGAGTTTCGATGGTTCTCGGCATTAAATCGATGCAAACGGATTACTTACGGGTTTTAGGGGTCAATAAGTACTAATATGGCATTAGACTTGACCTACGGAGTATCTGGTGCCCAGGGTCGCTACTAAGGCACGTCATCTTCTGGAATTTCGAGGGATACCGGCACTAAATTGATGCAACTGGACTATTCGGGGGTTTTTGAGGTGGCTAAACACGAATATGCCATCAAAACAGATCTCTGGATCACCTGGTGCCCAAGGTCTCTGCAAGGGGCGTCATCTTCTGGACTTTCGAGGGCTTTCGGTATTAAATTGATGCAAACGGATTACTTACGGGTTTATGGGGTCGCTTAACACGAATATGCAATCAGAATTGAATTGCGGAGTACCTGGTGCCCAGGATCGCTGCTAAGGCACGTAATCTTCTAGAGTTTCGAGTGTTTTCGGCATTAAATTGATGTAAACTGATTACTCACGGGTTTTTTGGGGTCGGTAAATACGAATATGATATCAGAACTGACCTCCGGAGTACCTGATGCCCAGGGTCGCTACTAGGGCACGTCTTCTTCTGGGGATTCGAGAGTTTTCGGCATTTAATTGATGCAAATGGATTACTGGAGGGTTATTGAGGTTGTTAAACACGACAATGCCATCAGAACCGACTCTCTGCGCACCTGGAGCCCTGGGGTTTTTGTTTTGTTAGAAACGAATGTGCCATCAGAACAGACCACCGGATCACTTGGTGTCCAAGGTCACTGCAAGGGACGTCATCTTCTGGAGCTTCGAGGGATTTCGGTATTAAATTGATGCAAACGGATTACTTACGGGTTTTTGGGGTCGCTAAACACGAATATGCCATCATAATTGAACTTTGGAATACCTGGTGCCCAGGTAAATTGCTGTAAACGAATTGCTCATGGGTTTTTCGGTTTACGGAATACGAACTCTACTATGTTGATATATTTAATTTTTTTACATGAGTTTTATTATGGGTTGGCATTATTAGTGGTTACCGTAATCACTAGATACTCCAGAATTCCTCATGTAAACCCTATTCGTGTTCAACAACCCCAAAATCAAAAAGTAATCCTTTTTTATCAATTTAGTACCGAAAACTCTCGAAATTCCAAAAGATAACATGCTTTAGGCACCAGGTGCTTCGGTGTCTGTTCTGATAGCGTTTTAGTGTTCAGGTACCTGAGAGACCCATGAGTAATCCGTTTTCATCAATTTAGTACCGAAAACGCTCACAACTCCAGAAGATGACCTTCCTTAAGCACCAGATGCTGCGTGCGTTGGGTCTGATGGCATCTTAATATTCAGCAGCCCCAAAAACTCAAGAGTAAGCCGTTTGCACTAATTTAGTACTGAAAACTATCGAAACTACAGAAGATGACGTGTCCTATGTATCAGGTGCTCTGATGTCTGTTCTGATGACGTAATAGTGTTCAACAACGCCAAAATCCGATTAGTAAATAATCCGTTTGCATCAAATGAATGCCGAAAACCCTCGGAACTACAGAAGATGACCTACAATAGGCACCAGGTGCTCCGAGGGTGAGATGTGATGGCGTATTCGCGACAATTCGCGTTCAGCAACCCCAAAAACCTATGAGTAATCCGTTTGCATTAATTTAGTACCGAATACTTTCGAAGCTCCCGAAGATGACGTCTCTAGCAATAACCTTGGGCACCAGGTTCTTCGGGATTCAGTTCTGATGGCATATTCGTATTTAGCGACCTCAATAAGCCCTCAGTAATCCATTTGCATCAATTTAATGCCGAAATTTCTCAAAACTCCAGAAGATGACGTCCCTTGCAGTGATCCTGAGCACCAGGTGTTCCGTGGGTTTGTTCTATTGGCATATTCGTATTTAGCGACCTCAAAAACTCCCCGAGTAATCTATTTGCATCCATTTTATTCCGAAGACCCTCGAAACTCCAGAAGATGACGTGCCCTAGTAGCGATCCTCGTCAACAGATACTCCGGAGTTCAATTCTGATATCATATTCGTGTTTAGCAACCCCAAAAACACGTAAGTAAACCGTTTGCATCAATTAATACCGAGAGCCCTCGAAACTCCAGAAGATGACGTTCCTTGCAATGACCTTGGCCACCAGGTGGTCGAGAGGTCTGTTCTGATGGCATATTCGTGTTTAACGACTCCAAAAACCCCCCGCGTAATCCATTTTTATCAATTTAATGCAGAAATATCTCAAACTCCAGAAGAGGATGCCCCTTGCAGTGAGCTTGAGCTCCAGGTGCACAGGGAGTAGGTGTTGATGGCATATTCGTGTTTAGCGACCTCAAAAATCCGTAAGTAATCCGTTTGCATCAATTTGATACCGAAAGCCCTCGAAACTCCAGAAGATGACGTCCCTTACACTAGCCTTGGGCACCAGGTGATCCTAAGGTCTAGCCTGATGGCATCTTTGTGTTTAACCACCTCAAAAACTCCCCTAGTAGTCCAGTTACATCAATTTAGTGCCGAAATCCCTCGAAACTCCAGAAGATGACGTGCCTTAGTAGCGATCCTGGGCACCAGGTACTCCGTGGGTCAATTCGGATATCATATTCGTATTTAGCGACCCCTAATCCGTCTCCTAACTCCCAAGTAATCCGTTTGCATAGATTTAATGCCGAAAACCATCGAAACTCCAGAAGATGACGTCTCTTGACCAGGTGATCCTGGGATCAGTTCTGATGGCGTAATCATATTCAGTGACTCCCAAACCCCCCCCCCCAACAAATAATAAATTTTGTTCCTTAGTATACTGATTTTGACATTATTTTTATATTTATGCAATTTTGGATGCAGTTTATGCACTTTACAGTGCAATTATGCATTTCCACCCACTTTTGAATAGTAGACTTTTTTCCTGACGTCATCCTGAACATATTGCAAAAAACTGCAAGTCTCTAGGTGCTGTATTTAAAAATTTATTTATTCGGGTGTTTTTAGTGCTAAATGCCCTGGTCTGCAATGAAAATGTGGTGTTAAGTCCGCGTTCTTGTTGTTTTTTAGTGGAATTAAAAACAATTGTAATTCAATTGTGCTTGTGCAGTATTTAGTATTTTAATAATTATTAAACAAATTAAATATAAATAATTGAACTTAGAAAATCATCCACGAAAAACGATCAATATTAATTTTTAAGGAAAAAACAATAATAGTTTTTATAATTAATGTCAATTTGAGTTCCCATTATTTTAGGATCTTGAAATAGAGATTCGCTGTACTGAATCGAACGATTATTATCTGTTTTTTTTTTATACAAACAACATTCTTTCACGTAAATAAAATTCTGCACCATTTATTAATTATTATCATATACATATGTAAAATTTGCGTTAAGTATATAGGCCTGGATCCCGTGTACCAAAAAAAAGTTGATTAACAGCAAGCTAAAAATTTGTTAATAGCTTAACGGTGTCTAGCCTGACAAACTTTGATCTACGGGAACACTGGAACAGGGGAAGTTTTAATTGTGGAACAGGTTAAAAATTTGGAAAGTCAGACTACGAAAACGTCCCACGTATTTTGTCGGACAGAACTTCCAATTGATGTGCTACCCTTTCACTAAACTCTCATGCAAAAAATCAGACTGCTATTTATCACCTGTCATAATTCCTGTCATTTGATATTGTTCTACGTGTCGGACTTATTAAAATGCCCCGTTGGTGATAAATACCAGTCTGATTTTTGCATGAGAGTTTAATGAAAGGGTAACAAATCAATTGGAAGTTCTGTTCGACAAAATACATGGGACGTTTTTGTAGTCTGGCGTTCTAAATTTTTAACCCGTTCCACAATTAAAACTTCCCCTGTTCCAGTGTTCCCATATATCACAGTTTGTCCGACGAGACACCGTTAACCTATTAACAAATTTTTAGCTTGCCATTAATAAACTTTTTTTAGTGATACACTCCATCATCTGCGTTTTTTACGTTTGTTTACAACCTTCTTCTTCTTCTTTTGCGCCATGATTACAAAAATAGCACTAGCTATTGCCACATCATCGTCACTCTCCATATTTTCAGTGCAGAAATATGTATAAATACATACAACTTAAAAATAATTATATCTGATGCTGGTGCTTACACTCAGTGAACTAATTTGAAACTGCGATGAATCAGGCCAGACATCGCGCATTACGAATCGCGAATCGTGCATAGTGTGTAGCGAGATGATATCGAATTACTACGCACTACCACGAATCACGCATCGCGCATCACGAATCGCGAATCGTGCATAGTCTGTAGCCAGCTTAACATACGTTAATAATTTAAAACGACCACACTTCTAGATTTTGGCGGAACGGTACCGTTTTTTTATTGAAAGGTCCTGCGTTCCACCGATTCCTAAAAATGTTCCGCTTTTTAGAAAATATCTGTATTTCTTATTTTAAATTTACTGTAAAAATATATTATCTATTATTATATAAACAAATAAAAGGTATATAAAAAAACGCATATAATTATTGCAGAGTATACTAAATTAGAGAATGTACCGAGTTTTACGAAGATTTACTCGATGGTGTTTTATGGTCGCATTAACTATGTACATTTCGGTGAATCAGCGATTTGTTTTGATGCACAGCCTTTGATATTCGTTAATTTACCGCTCCCAAAAGCGAATTACTGTGCACACACGAATCATGTTGTTTATGAATCGATTTTTAACGCACAAGACCTTACACACTATTCGTGCACTAACGTGCACTGACCGCGAATCGCGCATCGCGCATTACGAATCGAGAATCACTCAACGAACTAGCCGCTACACACTATGCGTGCACTGCCCACGAATCGCGAATCGCGCATCACGAATCGCGAATCGTGCATAATGTATAGCCAGTTTTAGACTAACTAACGTAAGCTAACCGAAGTAACGATGGTGGCGCCACAAGAATTATTCTTTAAAGGTTATCAGTCCCGGAGTAGTTCCCTCTGTACACTCAACAAAAATTTTACCGTGCGATATTTCAGTTTCAGCGACATAATGAGTTTTTCGATCTGATGTTCATTTTTCGAAATATGGCGGTGTTCGTATTTAAAATTTTAATTTTACCCCCCACCTCTCTCTGTGTAGAGGGTCATGTTTAGTAGCATTCGATAGATTTCTGAAAATTATTGAAGACTTATTTTTTAGTTTTTCGATCTGACGTTCACTTCGCGAAATATTCGCTTTTATTTTGTGAAAATTTTGACTCACTCATTTCCTTACGCCCCGCTCAAATCGTCAGATTTTTGAAATATACACTCTTTTGCATGTACTTAACTTACCTTATCTTAATCTAACAATTTCGAGTATTTTTAAGGATAGATTTTTTTTCGGGCCTCCCTTAACCTTCGTCGGGCGGCATAGGTACAATTGTAACTTTTGAGTAACTTTTTTTTTTCAAAGAGGTAGAGACTTGAAATTTTGTGACATCTCTACGTTTATCCAGTAGATTATGTGAGCCAAATTTAACAAAAAAGTCTTTATTCAGTTCCCAGAAGGAGGTTTAAATAGTTCCTACCCCCTTAAACGACGGCATAGGTAGGTACATTTGTATCCTGTACATTTTTTTTACATAAATAATAAAAAAACAATATATTTTGTATTTAACTGATAGCTTATTTGAATCAAAATACAAAAATAAATGTTAGTGTTGATTTTCGCAACACATACATATCGTTTTAGACAAAGAATATTCGTCACATACAGGTAGAAAACATACTACACAAGTATTTCTTGTTTTACATTGTTTTACCGTTCGTTTCCCTAACCATGACAACTTTCGGTTACTAGAGTAGATCCACAAATGCTGTGAGATACTTGAGGGGGATCTTCTTCTTCTTCTTCAACCTGTGTTTGTCCACTGCTGAACATAAGCCTCTTCCATTTGCTTCCATCGATTTCTACTCTTGGCAATTCTCATCCACTGCTTGGTCGCGAATTGTTTGATATCATCTACGGTCTGTCTACATGAGTATCTACAGCAAATGCATACTCTGTTTCGATCAAGGATCGAAATGGGATTGAAATGAAGGCAACCAAATATCTTTAGAATGATCGTTCAAAAATGTTCTGCGTTAGTCCTTTGTTTTTTGTAACGGATTATGAATAATTATTCCGCCTTCGATACTTCACTGTCTTCTACTTTATCTGTCATATGCATGGGTGAGAGTAACACTACTGCTTTGTTCTTTGGCACCATATAAGAGCATACACTAGCATTATGATTATATACAAAATTTGTGGAAAACCAGCTTTTTCCTTGTTTGCTTGCACATTTTTGGGTAGAAATCTCTTATTTTTTCGAACTGTGCCTACTAGCACTACTAACGTTATGTGCAATGAATTTAGCGAATTCTAAACTGGTAAAAAAGTTATTTGTGGTAACATTCCGCCCATAACTTTTATAAGGCGTGACCAGGTCCAAAACTGTTTGTTTGCCAACGTAAACTTGTAGGGAACTATAATATTATGCTGTTTTTCCAATATAAAGATGATCTTGTACGAGATAAGCGTTTGATGCATCACAAGGCAAAAATACTTTGATCCCATATTTTGCGAGTTTGGAACGTATTGTTTAAATTTTGTACGGCCTCTAAATGGAAACAATTGTTCATCGGTGGTTATGTATTGGGATGGTTTGGAGAGTTGTTACAAATTTTTATTCATCATTGTCCAGATATCTCGTATGAGTGCAGCTTTATCGGTTTTTTTGCGATCTTCGCGGGTATTTTCGTTGTCAAATCATATAAATCATAGGATGGTCTTGAAAGGATTACAAGACATTGCTACACGTATTAGTGGAAGATACTCCATAATCCACACCTTTTTGTCCCCATTTCGGTAGACTAGATGTATAATCACTATTATTCATGATAATGTTTAGGTATTCTCGTATTGACAAACACCAAACAACTAAATGGGGATGAGATCTATGTTTCCAATCGAAATACAATGCAATGCTACTCTTCCTAGAATTTGTTTACGACCACTATTTTCCAGTTTATTGTTGTAGTAATTTCAATAATCTACGATATATAAGAGCGGTCATGCCATAGAGGCTTCTAACATTTTTTTATAAATCTGTTCAAGAACAAATTACCGAATATTATTATTTATTTATTGCAACATTCAACAATTATTTACCAGTTATGCTAGTAATAAATAATATTATCTTAAATTTAACATATATTTTCCTTTAGTATAACGAATTTTTAAGAAAATGTATAACAGGTACAGTTATACCTATGCCGTCTGTTAACGGTGTAAAATTATGCCGCTCGACAAAGGTTAACGAACTTCACTGTGTTAAGAGCCATTATATGGTAGAGGTACATCTGCAGGGTACCAGGTTTCTCCCCTTATAATAATGTGACGCGCTCGAGTAACTGCAAAAATCCCCGCTTGGGGTCCCCTACCCCAAGGGGGAATGTGTGACGATAATTCACTATCGTGATATTCAAATATTACGGGACAAAATCTCTACAAACAAGCCAATAATTTCTTGTCACGTTCGTGCGCTCTCGGCTTATGTTCTATGAAGGCAGGATCGTGAGTGTATAAAAAAATTCACTTTTATTAAACGTAAAACACTATTAGTATCAAATAAAAATTATTTCTATAATTTGTTAACATGCTATTATATACTGACTAAAATAAAACAAATTTTTTTTTGCTGAAAGGTCGTGTCTTTCCATTGCCTCCTTGCTAAAGAAGAGCTGGTTGAAGAAACACGTTCTTCATCCAATACAGATTCTTTATCCAATACACTTTCTTCAATATCCGTGTCATCGGTGTCATTTTCAAATATTTGAACTTCAAAATCATCGTCATCTAAATCTTCTATTTTAGACTTATAGCCATATTTAACAACTCCAGAGCCAAATCGTGGGTAAAAGGCACACCTGTAATTAGAAAAACACTTGTATCATCCAAATAGAGAAAAACAATAGAAAGTCAAACCAATAAATAATATTTAGTATTTTTAATTTCCTGCTATTGAAAATTGAATGTGTGACGACAACTCACTATATCGTGATATTCAAATATTACGGGACAAAATCTCTACAAACAAGCCAATAATTTCTTAAATCGTGTTTATTATCTTTAAGTTGAGACTTTATCTATACCACAAACCCCGTTACCATAAAATAAATACTTATAAAAAACAAAATATCTTTTACTTACCTTTACCGGTTTTGTCGTCAAAATACACAGCCATCTTATGTTATAAGGTATTCTATAGCAAACTTATCGCGAATTCGTTAAATAATTTCAGTTACGCTGATAATACACGATAATAAACACAAAATATTTATGCCATCTTTTCCAGTAAAAATATGTTTATTTTGATATTGATACCCATATAAACATGAGCTCTCGATCGTGTCAGCCGGTCGAGAAAGTGCTGACCCTGACCAGGTATAATAAAAATAAGAAAACTTCTGTTGGAGTGAAAGTAAAAAGAAAGATATATACTCCAACAGAAGTAAGGAAAAATGAGAAGGAAGTAGTGGGACAAAACTGCTAATAGATGGGATGTAAAGAAAAGGGTGAAGTGGCTTCTACGTTGAGAAGCCGCAGTAGGAAAAAATACTACTTTGCAGTAGTACTGAAGAAAGGGGATTAAAAGGGATAGAAGTAGAAGTAGGTAGAGACAGAGGCAAACGGAATAGAGTTGGCTAGCAAGAGATGCAAGAGAAAAACTTGAGACTCAAGGATGGATACGGCTCGTTTGCATGCCTTGTAACGTAACGTTACTTAATGGAAATATTTTAATTAAAATCATTAATAATTTAATATTTATAAAATGTTACTTTTCCATCTTGCAACACCGCCAACACTGGACATTAGTTCCACGAGTAGCCGCCGTCGCAAGTATGAAGGAGGACTGTCAAATTTTTAAAAAGTTTCACTGTTAGCTGAACCTTCAAATAAATAAGTTCCAAGTGGCCGGTGGCTTTTTGAATAAAAAAGGAATCACCTTAAATTATTTTTTTTTAATACGGAAGCTATCTTAATTAAGTTGAAGGAGGAGAAAGTTTTGTTCTGTTTTTATTGACGAAGAAAAGTATTAATTTGGTAAAAATTTGGGAGAATCGCTATCGGGTGAGTTTTTATCATGAGTTCATTCATATAGGAAGCCATATTGATGACCGGAAAATTTATAATTTCCATAAATTCTTTTCATTTCTTCTTGTCATTATTATACAGGGTGTCCCGAAAAGAATGGTCATAAATTATACCACACATTCTGGGGTCAAGAATAGTTCGGTTGAACCTAACTTACCTTAGTACCTTAGTAAAAAAAGTTACAGCCCTCCGAAGTTACAAAATGAAAATCGATTTTTTTCAATATATCGAAAACTCTCAGAGATTTTTTATTAAAAAGGGGCATGTATCATTCTTATGGCAGGACCACCTTAAAACAAAATTATATTGAAATTTGTCCACCCCATAAAAAATTATGGGGATTTTGTTCCCTTAAACCCCCCAAACTTTTGTGTACGTTCCAATTAATTCATTATTGTGGTACCATTAGTTGAACACAACGTTTTTAAAACTTTTTTGCCTCTTAGTATTTTTTCAATAAGCCAGTTTTATCGAGATACGGCTTCTTTTTTACTATATTTACATAAAAAATGTATGGGGGTTTTGTTCCTTTAAACCCCCCAAATGTTTGTGTTCGTTCCAATTAAGCTATTATTGTGGTACCATTAGTTAAACACAGTGTTTCTAAAACTTTTTTGCCTCTTAGTCTTTTTTTGATAAGTCAACTTTTATCGAGATATGGCTTCTTTTTCAAAATATACCAAAAAATTTAAGTTATAAATAAATTTTCAGATTATTAACAGGTGTCGATAATCATACTTAACCATATACAAATATGTGGTGGATACGAAAAATATTCAAAATATCTCGATAAACACTGGCTTATCGAAAAAGTACTAAGAGGCAAGAAAGTTTTAAAAATATTGTGTTTAACTATATGCAATAAAAGTTTGGGGGGGTTTAAGGGAACAAAACCCCCATAAAATTTTTATGGGGTGCACAAATTTCACTATAATTTTTTTTAAGATGTGGCTGCGATAAAAATTCCTCATGTCCATTTTCAATAAAAAACCTCTAGGAGTTTTCGATATATGAAAAAAAATCGATTTTCATTTTGTAACTTCAAAGGGATGTAACTTTTTTTGTATGCACTATTGTATATAGGTAAGTGAGGTTCAATCAACCTATTTTTGACCCCAGAATCTGTGGTATAATTTATGATCAATCTTTTCGGGACACCCTGTATATTTCGACTAACTATTTATAGATATAACTTTTAATATCATTCCTAGCTTTAAATCCACATGTTTCTATATAAAATTCCATAAAGTTATTCAAGGTCAAGTTGTACCTTGGTTTTTGTACACAAGAAAAACAATACTTCTTCAAATCGATCCTGACCAATTTTTATTGGAGGTTTAACTCCCAACTTATTTCCTGTTTCCATAAGATTGATTACCCAAATTAACAATGGGTTTGTCTATTTTAGCCACTTGGAAGCAATTACATAGTTTCATCCCAAGACCGTCAGGGAACGAATCAGGGGATCTAGCAGCAGTCACTGGGTATTATAGGATGGAATCATCGTTTTGAGTTGGGTCTTCAGTCATTAGTTATCATTTTTTTTGGACATTGGGAAGGGACGTTACGTTTTGGTATTGGACAGTGGACAGTGGTTTAAGTATTTTTTTTTTATATTATTATCAAGAACATTAATTTTTATCATAATTGGGACATTAAATATTTATTAAAAATAGCATATTAAATAAGTTTACATCATACTCCACTTAAGTTATATTTACATATTTTTTTTCAAACCAAAACCAAAAGAAACAATTTTAGGGCCGGTTGTTCGAACGCTAATCAACAATGATCATTATCAAATATTTAATTACTGTCACCAAAACTGTCAATGTCAACTTTGTCTGGGTTGCTGAAAACATAATTAATTACAATTATGAGATTTATTATTAATTATGTTAGTAATTATTGTTATATTAATTGATTATAGACTCCACAGACTTTTTAACAACCCAAACAAAGTTGACATTGACAGTAATTAATTATTTGATAGTGATCATTGTTGATTAGCGTTCGAACAACCGGCCCTTAATATTTTCAATTTTTTAATAATAAATAATACCTCCTCTTCAAGGCTTAAAATTTGCATATTTTCTTTAATCAATTTATTTCTTTTGTTTATTTTCTCAACTGTAAGGTTATTGAGCTCAAATATCCGGAGAAATTTGGTAATTTTTTTTATATACATCTTAACTAATTAACCTTGGCTTTTGTCCCCCTCTGGGTAGATTGACCATTTAACTTGCTATTATTATTATAACCGCACGTGAAGATAAGGAGTTCTATCTCGAGTAGCGTGTCGGTTCATTTTTGTATCATAAATTGGATTTGTCATTTCAAACCAATTTTTAGGGTTGGACTTTGTTCCTCTTGCATTTAAACTTTACTCTAGCTGTAGACTGTAGATTGTACATACTATGTTAGTAAAATAATTTTTTGGGTTAATTTTAGGGAATACATTATTGGTATACTAATTTATTGTACATATACATAAAATTTAAATATACTATTGATTGGGTTGTATAATATTTTTTTTTGTTACCTAGTTGTTGTCATATTTTACGATATTTACTAATTTTATTCTCATAGCAACCAATTAGTACGAGTGCAGCAGTATAGGATACCTGGTAGAGCCATCGTCTACGCTCTACTAGCGCCCACAAGTTATTGTTATTCTTCTATATTTTCTAGCCTCTGTTCATTTTAATATTCTCCTTATAGCCATCATCTATATTCTGCAGATTTACTGTCTTTGACGGCATGAAAATTGGCCGAAACAATCCTTGAGTATCAAGTGCTCATTCTCTTCTATACCCTGCTAGCCTAACTACATTCAGTTTCATCCTTCTACTTCTGTTTCTGTCAATAGTTCACCATCTGACTCTTTCAATTCACATTCCCATACAAGTACTCCTTGTACGCAAAGGTAGTATTTTGTTACATTTGCTTCCCAATATAGAAGCCCCTTCATTCCAATACACTTGCTTCCCCTTCTTTGCCTACTTCTGTTGGAGTTTAGATATTTCACCCAACTGTTACTCAAATAGAAGTTCCTCACAAATTTGTTACAGCCTGTCGAAGAACAGTAGCTCTAAGTACATAGTAATGATGACTAAAAGGTGAAATAATAAAATAAGAATAATGTACTGAAAATGAATGAAAATGAATAATTGCTAAAGACGAACAAAATAAATCAAACTAACTAATCATGGGCGCCATGAAAATGATCTTCGATCATTCTCCCAGGTATCTTACACTGCTGTTAAATATTAAATAAATTTAAATCTGTAATAATGAACATAAAGGAGTAATAAAAATAATTGATATACAACATAAATAAATATTTATTAAAATCAACTACTAGATTTTTGACAATCTCTGAGTTACACAAGTGCATATCATGTGACCCTAAAATGACATAAGTTATACAAAGTTATATTATTTGAGATAACTACAATAATGTTATCTGTTACAAAATTACATAAGTACCTCTCACTTACATATATGGTACAACTCACATGAGTCTTCTACCAAATGGTTATAGTACGCTTGCTACGTACCACTAAATTGAAACTGACAAAGATGCAAATAATACACCTAAATAAGATGCAAATGACCTAAATTACCCGAGCAAATGCAATAAAATAAAGTAACGACGAATTAACCGAACAAATGAAATAAAGCGAATAAATAAGAAAATATTTGGGAAACAAGCAAGTAATATTACAAAAATAGATATCAAACCAATAATAAAATATAAAACCTAATTTTCTAGGCTTATTACCTTGTGCACAATGTAACGTACCATCGATAACTTACAATAGTTTGGGAACCAAATACAATACTAAACAAATATGTCATATAAAACAAAGGTAACGCTAAATCTGAAAAAGGCAATTAATAAACATAATGTATCAAATAAATGTCTGAAATATAAAAACCATAGTTACTTAAAGTCACCACACTAATTGTTCCCAAACGAATCCCAATGATTCCTAAAAAGTCTGCTACTGTATCCCAAAATGAGCACCAAGATGGCGCAAAATTAGCCTCCTGTAGATCCAGGTGCGAAGACGAAAATTGAGCTGGAATGCTCCCCAAAGCTTGCTCCCAATGACATACTCCCAGATTGACTTGGCGATGGCTGCAATAAGGTCAAGGTGGCTTCCCTATGTGGTCAAGGTGGCTTGCCTAGGTGGTCAAGGTGGGTACGACTTCACATGAGGGTTAGATTTCTTCCAAATGACTAAAAACATATACTTCGTTTGATTTCTCATATAAACCGGTAAGCAAAAGTAAAGAGAAGACGAAATAATTGAGGAAAACTTTTTAGAAGCAATAATATAGAAAAAAAAACTATTTTGAGTTTGAAGACATGAACAAAATAATGATGAATGTGAAATTTGAATATGATTTATCTGAGGGAATATCTGTAAAAATATATAGAATTTATAAAAATATTGGATGTTCAATAAATTTAAAACCTACAGAGGAGTAATGATAATTATTTCCAATATTAATTTGGTGACTTCAAAAATGTTTGGTTATGTGAAACCAAAAATCACATTAATGTAAAAGATCGATATAAAGATAATATAAAGATCGAAATAATATACATTCTTCACCTAATGGTCTGGCTAAGAAAATTTAACAACGAACCAACTATTTCATATATTCAAGGTTAACTAAAAATATTATTAGAAAAACGATTTACCGGGTAATTTTTTATTCCTCTTCCACTGATGGTACTCCCATCCTTACTCCAGGAAACAAGTGGTGGTAACTTTTCACTAGACTTTGAAACTTAGTTCAAATAAAAATTAATTTTGATGAAATCAACCGCCATTCTATGGTACTAACTACCAACACCAACCTGTCAACCTCACAGCCACCGGCCAAGTGTCTCTCATTCCTCTCTCAGTCAAAGAGGAAAACGTCAAACTCTCACGGAACACGAATTAAACGACAAGCAACGGTTCAACAACTATGTTCCGTACAGTGTGACGTCACATGAGGAGTCCTTTTTAATTAGTCCTTAAAAAAAATTTTTTTTTAAACTTCAAAATATTAACAATTAAATTTACAATAGTCTAACAATCCACGTTGATTCGCAAGATTACCAATAAGCATAAACTAATGTTCAAGGAAAAAATAAATAAATATAAATATGACTCAAATTCATACTAAAATGTTACTATGTTACTCTCTGCTACCAAATATTAACATATTGCTTAAAAGCCAAACAAAACTAAATATTGTACTAAAGTTCATAATAATGCTAAGTGTCGAATTGAGCACCAAACCAAAATTGAACTATCCATGGACATCAGATTTATAAAGGATATATCCAAGGACGGAACAACCAGGAAAAGGTGTGAGCCAATTCGAACCATATCACAAGTAAATATATCAAAGTGAATAAAAAAAATCCAATAACTAAAATAAGTAAAGAATTGAACACTTAATCCAAAACTGAACTAACAATGGACACCAGATTCATAATAGTATATCCAGAGAAGAACAATTAGGAAGATTCAGGGAACAATTCTCACCAATGCCAACTAATACCAATAATAAACATACCAAAGGAATCCAAAAGTCAATAACCAAAATAAATGTGGAATCGGACACTTAAACCAAAGTCGGACTATCAGTGGACACCAGATTCATAAAAGGCATATCCAAAGAACGACCAGGCAAATTTATGGACCAATTCACACCAATACTAAACCACATAAACAGATCAGGTCTACGTACACCCACATCCGGTAATACGAACCTATCCAACCAAATACACAAAATAAATGAAGAACCGGACACTTATCCAAAATCGGACTATCAATGGACACCAGATTTATATAAGGGCATATCCAAAGAAGAAAGATCAGGCAAATTTATGGACTAATTCTTAATAATACTAAATAAACTAAATTATTGGATCCAATGGTAAATAATACTGAACAAAATAAATAAATTAGCTCTACATACACCCTCATCCGGTAACATGAGCCTATCCAAACTAAGTAATCCAAAATAAGTCAGAATAAAAATTGATAACAGCCTGAGTAACAGAGATGTAACCAAACTAAATCAAAGGTAAGATAAATATCTAAAGTGTACTGACTAAAATATAGAAACTACATAAACTTAATTCGTGCTGGTATTCGCGAACTATAGCATGTTGCTACAACAGATGTATGAGAATAACCAGACTCAGATAAAGTACCAATAATATAATAATAAGTAAGAAAGAAAAAGAATAAATGGTGAATTCTATGACACCATGATAAATGATAGGAGACAAAGATATGATAAGTGATAGGAAAAAAAAGTTGACGAGAACGAGCAACAATTTTAAATAAAATTCACGCGTTCTCACATACATAGATTTATCCAGGAAATATTCCAGAATCTAAGTAACACAACTAATGCCTAAGGAAAGATTTGGGAATACACTTACTCAAAAGAACAACTTATTTGTCTAAACACCCCAAATACTGAATTAATGAACCTACTATGTATAAGTGTATGTATAAATTAAATCTTCAAAATCAGACGAAAACAGAACAATTAAATTATTTTAGTGATTTGATAGTGAAAATAAGGGTGATAAAGTGTTATCTGAAACTATTTTAAGCAGCATTAAAGTAAGATTGAACCAATATTTAATTATTTTATATACATCATTATAAATGTAAGCCATCAGTATATCCGATAAAAAACCTAGGTCCGCTGAGTTGAACAGCCGAAGTTTTTTTACGCGCTAATACTGATAATAAAACCAGTAACCTACCAATTACTTGGTCAATTACAATAGATATATTTTATTATTTTTCAAATAGACAGAGAAATATATTACAGGATTGGATTTAAATATTTAAGAATAACTATAGGTGATATCGATTTATTGTTATTGTTGTTATATACTGTTATACTAAAATATTATAGCTACAAACAATATTAAGGCTAGAAGAAGTTAACAAATAAAAAATAATGGACTCAGATACATCGGATGAAATCAAAAAAGAGGCAGAGAAGGAGACGATGGAACATTCAACGAAAGTAAAAAAACGGCTAGAACTGCAATTGATAGCCATAACCAAGAAAAGAAGCTAGATCAAATAATTAGAATGATGCAAGATCTAACTGAAGAAACAAAAAATCTAGCAGCAGAAGTCAAAGATATAAAAGAAGACCAAAGGGAGTACTGGAAAGAATTAAGAGAACTCAGAGACGAAATAGAAAAGGTCAAACAGGCAAATCAAAATTCGCAAATCGAGAAGGATGAAATGAAGAAAGAACTGACTGACACGAAGCTACGACTAGAAAAATAAGAAAAAGAAAGGAAAGCCAACAACGTCGTAATACAAGGTTTGCAAATTGATACAAACGACAGGGACATACTCAGGCAGACCATAGGTAATTTCATGGAAGCAGAAATGAATATTAAGGTTAAAATTGATGAAGTAATAAAATTAGGAGAAAAAACATGTTTAGTTAAGCTACCAAACCATCATGAGAAAGAAACGGTTATGAAAAACAAAGCGAAACTACAACATGCAAAAGACAGGAGAGTGTTCATCAACAACGATATGACCAAAGAAGATTTGCAAGTACAAAAAAAAATGAGACAAGTTGGCCATGAAGAAGCAAATAAGGGTAAAAATGTAAAAGTAAAATTTAATAAGCTAATAATAAATGGGAAAACAATGAAATGGAATAAAAACAGTAACCAGCTAGAGGAAAGTCCAGAAGGGAATCCAAAAAACTAGCACCTGAAAACCACCCACAAAACACTTCACAAACGATGACGGATATTGCAAAGAAAAAGGCAGTGAATAAAAATACAAGAAATAGACCGAACACAACTGACAAGACCTAAATTGACACAAGAGAAACCATAGCCATTGGAGCATGGAATGTAAGAACCTTATATGAAAACGGCAGATTAGAGCAAGTAGGCCAAGAAATGGATAATTACAAGTTGAAATTTATTGGTTTAAGCGAAACACACTGGAACGGCAGCGGATCAACTCGAGTAGGAGACCAAAAATTAATGATTTATTCTGGGAATACATCTGAAAATGCGAAACACGAAAAGGGTGTAGCAATACTTTTATCTCAAGAAGAAAAAAATGCTTTAATGGAATGGGAACCATCATCTGAGAGAATTATTTGGGCTAGACTCAAAGCAAAGTACTATAACCTAATAGTGATCAACGTTTACGCTCCTACAAATGAAAATAATGATCCAGAAAAGGAAGAGTTTTATGAAAAATTGCAAGCAACGTACAATAATATAAACAAAAAGTATAAAAGAGATATAAAAATGATAATTGGAGATTTCAATGCCAAGATTGGCAATGATAATATAGGATATGAACATGTAATGGAAAAAGAAGGTCTAGGAAGGAGAAATAACAACGGAAATCGATTAATTGAATTCTGTGAACAGAATGAGCTCATTATAGGTGGCAGTATTTTTAAACATAAGCAGATCCACAAAGAAACTTGGAAATCACCGGGTGGTAGATATAAGAACCAAATCGACCATATACTAATTGAATTAAAATGGAGAAGCTGGCTACAAGATGTCAGGCCTTAAGGGGTGCAGATGTGGATTCTGACCACATGCTTATCAGGGCCCAATTAAAGATGAAATAGGGCCCAGAGAAAATAATCGCAAGACTACCAGAAGAAAAAGATTCAATGTAGAAACCCTAAAGCAAGAAGAAACAAGGAAAATATTCACCGACAGACTTAAAGTAAACCGAAATATACACCACTGTAATGGAGACTCTGTAGAAGAAATATGGAAAAACTTCAAAGAGGTCATGATGAAGACAGCAGACGAAACAATCGGGTTGAAAAAAAGTAAAAATAAAAAATAGATAACTAAAGACACGTTACAGCTTATAGAAGAAAGAAAGAAAATCAAGAAAGACATATTGCAAAAAGAAGGAACAAGGGAAGAAGAGATCCTTGAAAGAAAATACAAAGCAAAAAACATAGAAGTGAAAAAGGCATGCAGAAACGATAAAAGGAATTACATAAACGAAATGCTAAAATCAGCAGAGAAAGCAGCACAAGATAATGATCTACGAACACAATACACGATTATACGAAACCTAACAGGCAATCGAGCAAGAAGTGTAAGAGAAATAAAAGATAAAAAAGGAAAATTAATTAAATCTGAGAAAGAAATAACTCAAAGATGGAGAGAATACTTTGAAGAAATATACGCCAAACATGACCGAACCCAAGAATTGGATGAGCAAATTGAAATACAAGAATTAGAGGTTAACACTGGGGTAATTAAAAGAGAGGAAATTGCCAACGCACTTAAATTATTAAAGAATGGCAAATCCGCAGGAACAGATAATTTACCTATCGACCTGATAAAAGCAGACACCGAACAAGCCATAGATATGCTACATAAACTTTTAAATAAAATATGGGCCAACGAAGAACTGCCACAAGAATGGAAAGAGGGACTGATAATAAAAATACCAAAGAAGGGAGATCTGAGTAACTGTAAAAATTGGCGTGCAATAACTCTATTAAGCGCCTCATCCAAGGTGCTAACAAAAATTCTGCTCGAAAGAATGAAAGAAGAATTTACAAGAAACTGAGAAGTAACCAAGCAGGCTTTCGTGCTAAACGCTCTACTATAGATCACATATGCACCTTAAGAATCATCCTAGAACAAGCTAATGAATGGCAGAAAGACATAAATTTAAGTTTCATCGACTTTGAAAAGGCTTTCGACCGAGTCAATAGGGAACAAATGTGGAAAATTTTAAGACAGTATGGTCTACCAACAAAAATTATTAACCTGATCAAACTGTTTTATGATGGGTATAAAGCTAGACTAGAACACGAGGGAGCAATCACAGAAGAAATAGCCATTGAAAGCGGTGTTAAACAAGGTTGTATCTTATCTCCTACTTTGTTCCTTATCTTGGTAGACTGGATTATGAGGAAAGTAACGGATAATCGGACAGACATTAGATGGAACCTCTTTAATCAGCTTGAAGATCTTGAATTTGCTGACGACGTCTGCCTGTTAACAGAACACAGAACCCACATGCAAACAAAAGTCGATAAGCTAACACAGTACTCTGATATGATTGGTCTCCGGATAAATACAGAGAAGACAAAAATCTTAAAAATGATAACCCGCAAATTAACAAAATAAAAATAAAAGACAAAGAAATTGAAGAAGTAGAGAAAGTCACTTATTTGGGATCAATCATGGAAAGAAAAGGAGGATGCATGAAAGACATACAAGCAAGAATAACGAAGGCACAATTCGCCTTCAATGCGTTAAATAAAATCTGGCAAACAAGTGAAATAACAGAGTCAACAAAAATCAATATATTCAATACATGTGTAAAAAGTATATTACTCTAAGGAGCAGAAACTTGGAAGCACGACGAAAGCACAACAAAGAGGCTACAGACTTTTGTAAATAGGTCCTTAAGAAAGATCTTAAAAATTTACTGGCCTAATATAATAACAAATGAAGAACTATGGAAACGAACGAAACAAACCAGTATAATAGCAACAATCAGACAGAAGAAATGGAAATGGATCGGCCATACGTTAAGAAAAGATCCTAGTAACATCACAAGACAAGCACTCGAATATCAACCTGAGGGTACAAGGAAGAGGGGACGACCAGATAATACTTGGAAGAAAACAGTAACCAGAGAACACAACAGAATCGGCTTAAGTTGGGGGGAAGTGAAAAACAAAGCAAGAAACAGAGGAGAATGAAAGGAACTGGTACGCAGATTAACCAGAGAATAAACATAAGAAGACGCGCTGAGCTGGCCACCAGCCGTCTTACACTATCGGCCAAGAAACGCAGATGCGCCCAATACTCCACTAAAAGTGATGGTCCAAGAGAGAGAGAGAGATGTATAGGTATGGTCAAAGCTTTGATCGATGAATACGTGCACACTAGGATATTTATCCCTCATCAGTCACAGTTCAACATACATACTATGAAGTACGAGACATAATACAAATTAAATAAACCTCGCTATCAAATTGTAACAAAAACTGGAATAAGTGGACTAACTACAGAAGAATGGTTAGGAACTGATGATGAATAGGCATCTGCCTACTCTGCCATGAGGACATAGATTACGAAACCGGATAGCAGTGATCAGTTGCTGAATTTCGAACCCACGTACTCACTTACTAGCATTAACAGAGTAACGACAGACTATTCCATAAGAAGAAATCAATAAAAGACTTAAGAAACCATACATACGTCAAAATTCCAAACTAACTCCAGAATCATAGTGTGTAGGATAAAAGGATATAAATTATTATAAAGTGTTTAAGATATTGGAGACAAGTGTTAATAGAGTAACCCAATAACAAATTATAAACCACATCTTTCCAATATGGCAAATCCAAGAACAAGACATAAAATAATAAAAAATTAGTAAGTAATCAAATATTCAAAATAATATAACACATAACCTGAGATATGGTAGTGTAACATAGTTCCATCATAATATCCATATTAATCAAGAGTACTTGTTGAGCTTACCTATCCAAATATATAAATATCATAATAATCAACAACCCTTCTAACTTCAGGGGTTAGGTATGCAAAAAAAACCAAAAATACCAGTGAAGTTCTTATTAATTGGATAATCCTACTGACAGGATTAGCAATTAATAATATTGACTCATACTAATAATTAAAATGCATCATGTATAATACCAAAAAAAAATAATAAACTCATACATAAAGTACTACTAATAATTAAACTAATAAGTAATAAATAAAAGTCATCAAAAGCTAAGCCAAAGATGAAATCAAGCAATGTATGTAGGTACCTGCATTATCAGATGATAAAATAAATATCAGACTAAAATTTCTAACCATACTAAAAATTGAGCTAAGCAAAAGACAAGCAGAAGAAGAGATTAGCTTGAACAATACTGTTAAGTTAATCTTCTTCTGATGATTGTTCTAAAACTTAATAGAAAAAGTACCAATGTTCCTAACTAATAAAGAATTTATTTTTAAATATCAATCTAAAGTATCTGATTTATAAGCATTACCTATTATGGTACCCACATTGTTATATGATTATCATTAACAAAACTAAAAGCTGAGATGGATAATGGAACTACTTTACTATCAATTTATAATTGTAATGTTTAACACTACCAATTAAAGAAAAATAGTTTGGATGACCATCTGTAATCCGGACCATGCGAATGTAACGTGTAACGTATCATGTATAGAAGCTAATTTCTGGACTAACATTGCTTTGTGGTGTGTGCCTGTCTTATCAAACAACCCAAGTATCAAAAATAACAAATATAAAATAAAATCTAAAGTTTGTACTACAAATATATTATAGCGGGAAAATATTAGCGACACACCAACAAATCAAAAATGGCAGCAAAATATATAAATAATTAAATCAATAAAGTAAATAAAGTACCTAATACTGAAAATAATTTCTAGTTAGGTGTAAAATATAACCAAACTAGAAAAAAATGTATGCATATAGTCAACGATTAATTCTACGTGCAAACATACTACCATTGGTAGAAGGAATAAAATTTATACTAATAGAACATAATGTCAGTTATGTATACTCAGTTTAAATACACAAATAAGTTTGCAATAAAAATACAAAATCAAAACTAAAATATGAGCTGAACCACAAAACTATAAATGAGGTATCGACAATAAACTAATCAAAAACAATGAAGCAGTATAAGTCTACCTGTTTAGTATTAATAAAAATTAAGGACAAAAATAAATCAGAAATAACATGTATACAAGATATCAAAATGGTAATAATACAGAAAATTTCAATAAAAGAAAAATGAACTAAAAGAACTACTGTCTTAGAACCTGTAAAAGGTTGGCCCCACGTTGGGCGCCAATATAACAAAAATAAGAAAACTTCTGTTGGAGTGAAAGTAAAAAGAAAGATATATACTCCAACAGAAGTAAGGAAAAAGGAGGAGGAAGTAGTGGGACAAAACTGCTAATAGATGGAATGTAAAGAAAAGGGTGAAGTGGCTTCTACGTTGAGAAGCCGCAGTAGGATAAAATACTACTTTGCAGTAGTACTAAAGAAAGAGGATTAAAAGGGATAGAAGTAGAACTAGGGAGAGACAGAGGCAAACGGAATAGAGTTGGCTAGCAAGAGATGCAAGAGAATACTTGACACTCAAGGATGGATACGGCTCATTTACATGCCTGTCGAAGAACAGTAGCTATAAGTAGATAGTAATGATGACTAAAAGGTGAAATAATAAAGTACGAATAATGTACTGAAAATGAATGAAGATGAATAATTGCTAAAGACGAACAAAATAAATCAAACTAACTAATCATGGGCGCCATGAAAATGATCTTCGATCATTCTCCCATGTATCTTACACTGCTGTTAAATATTAAATATATTAAATCTGTAATAATGAACATAAAGGAGTAATAAAAATAATTGATATACAAAATAAATAAATATTTATTAAAAATAACTACTAGATTTTTGACAATCTCTGAGTTACACAAGTGCATATCATGTGAATCTAAAATGACATAAGTTATACAAAGTTATATTATTTGAGATAACTACAATAATGTTATCTGTTACAAAATTACATAAGTACCTCCCACTTACATATATGGTACAACTCACATGAGTCTTCTACCAAATAGTTATAGTACGCTTGCTACGTAAGACTAAATTGAAACTGACAAAAATGCAAATAATACACGATGACCTAAATTACCCGAGCAAATGCAATAAAATAAAGTAACGACGAATTAACCGAACAAATGAAATAAAGCGAATAAATAAGAAAATATTTGGGAAACAAGCAAGTAATATTACAAAAATTAATATCAAACCAATAATAAAATATAAAACCTAATTTTCTAGGCTTATTACCTTGTGCACAATGTAACGTACCATCGATAACTTACAATAGTTTGGGAACAAAATACAATAATATACAAATATGTTATATAAAACAAAGGTAACGCTAAATCTGAAAAAGGAAATTAATAAACATAATGTATCAAATAAATGTCTGAAATATAAAAACCATAGTTACTTAAAGTCACCACACTAATTGTTCCCAAACGAATCCCAATGATTCCTAAAAAGTCTGCTACTGTATCCCAAAATGAGCACCAGGATGGCGCAAAATTAGGCCTCCTGTAGATCCAGGTGCGAAGACGAAAATTGAGCTGGAATGCTCCCCAAAGCTTGCTCCCAATGACATACTCCCAGATTGACTTGGCGGTGGCTGCAATAAGGTCAAGGTGGCTTCCCTAGGTGGTCAAGGTGGGTACGACTTCACATGAGGGTTAGCTTTCTTCCAAATGGTTAAAAACATATCCTACTTCGTTTGATTTCTCATATAAACCGGTAAGCAAAAGTAAAGACAAGAAGGAATAATTGAGGTAAACTTTTTAGAAGCAATAATATAGAAAAAAAAACAACCATTAAAAATGGAACAAAAACTAATCTCAGGTAACCTTGAATTATTTTGAGTTTGAAGACATGAACAAAATAATGATGAATGTGAAATTTGAATATGATTTATCTGAGGGAATATCTGTAAAAATATATAGAATTTATAAAAATATTGGATGTTCAATAAATTTAAAACCTACAGAGGAGTAATGATAATTATTTCCAATATTAATTTGGTGACTTCAAAAATGTTTGGTTATGTGAAACCAAAAACCACATTAATATAAAAGATCGATATAAAGATAATATAAAGATCGAAATAATCTACATCCTTCACCTAATGGGCTGGCTAAGAAAATTTAACAACGAACCAACTATTTCATATATTCAAGGTTAACTAAAAACATTATTAGAAAAACGATTTACCGGTTAATTTTTTATTCCTCTTCCACTGATGGTACTCCCATCCTTACTCCAGGAAACCCGTACTCCAGGAAACAAGTGGTGGTAACTTTTCACTATACTTTGAAACTTAGTTCAAATAAAAATTAATTTTGATGAAATCAACCGCCATTCTATGGTACTCACTACCAACACCAACCTGTCAACCTCACAGCCACCGGCCAAGTGTCTCTCATTCCTCTCTCAGTCAAAGAGGAAAACGTCAAACTCTCACGGAACACGAATTAAACGACAAGCAACGGTTCAACAACTACGTTCCGTACAGTGTGACGTCATATGAGGAGTCCTTTACGAGAAAATTAAAGGAATTAATTGGGAGGTCAAGAGAAAATAATTATAAAAATAATTAAAGAGCTAAAAATGATATTATAACGGGTGGACCGTTACACAGGGCCTAGATTCCGTGCACTGTATATATCTACATGTCGTTTCTATCGATATTTGAATATAAAAATATATGAATTTTTAGTTTTAATTGAATTATTTTCTAGTTTTGCTCTAGTTTATCAATTAGAGTATAACCTAGCAAAACTAGAAAATAGTTCAATTAAAGCTAAAAATTCAAATATTTTGATATTCAAATATCGATAGGAAGCGACATGTAGATATCTACAGAGCACGGAATCTAGGCTCAGTACTAGAAATTCGCAACTGATGGAATCGATTTATCTCTGGAAGATAAATAAATGTACCAGTTATAGTTTTTTAAATAGAAGCGTTCTGGGGGTATTTAAAAAAAACTAATTACAAGACGCCATCTTTAAAGAGATCTAGCTCCCTAAGAAAGCATTTTCGTACTAGATGAATAGGGTTAAATTGTCTTAAAATTGTCTGAGGAATCTTCGGTATTGGTTTGTCGGAAGAACTTCTGGACACATATAATTTAAAATGAGTATTGATTCATTACTTATGTGATTTATTTTTAAAAGTTAGTAATACCTACTAATACCTACTCTTAAAAATATCAATATAATTTTAAAATTAAAGTCTAGGTTAAATATAGTTTTTTTGTTTTTTTCAAAGATTGATAAAACACCCTGTAACGGTTATAACAAACGTTAGAGGCAATAAATGTGGTATATCTAGAAGAGACACAGTGACTGCTATTCACCATTTATGTATTTACGTTTCCCAATGAAACACCCTGTATAAAAGTATTGAATCCATTCAAATTTCATTTTCTTTGATCTATTGCATCTATCGCCGAATCCTAAATATATGTTTTCCATTGCAATAAACTTATTTTGCAAACTGAAGACACTGACATTTTCTAAATCGTTGCGATTTTTTTTTTCTGTTTCAGAATCCAGTAGAATTGTGTACGTTAGGAATCGGAGCTACATTCGGGGAATCAATCCTCCAAGATTTACCAAGAGAGAGCACAGTCGTTACCCAAACAACTTGTGAACTTCTAAGAGTCGAACAGTATGACTTTCGACTGATTTGGGAGGTATGGAGACTTTATAAATACACATAGATTCAAAAGTTATGCATCACCTAAAGAGTATGGTCATTTTCATAGTTGATTTTTTCGTGAACAGATTAACTCATGCCGCTCATTTTTTTTATTATTTTATATTTTTCTTTGGTATTTGCACAGTTTGGCAAAGGTTTACTCAAACTTCTTTTTTGAACTTATACTCCGTGGAAGAAAAAAAAATGTTTTTTTTATATTAAGCTTGAGACATTCTGTAGGGAAGACGAGGTATAAGTATGGGTATACATCTAAATGGTATTGTAGTCTTATGTTTTGTGAACATATTGTTTTTTGAATATCCCTAATATATTTAGAAACAAAGAAAATATACGCTTTTATTCTTTAAAATGACGTGTTTTAACTGAGACAAAAATCAATTAGCAATAAAACAACAGTTAACAATTCTTTAAAACGGAAAGTCATATAAAGGCGGTAGTATAAAGCATAATATGCGCTCCGCTTGGTGTGAGAGCCGCTCGCGCGCAGCATGTTTGTTAGGTTAGTACGTGTTTTCAAGTGGCACACAAACGGCTCGCACACGGCGCACCACGATCTAACTTCTATCGGCTTTTCAACAAATGCTTTGATGGTTCGCAATACGTATTTGGACGGGTTTGCGAGTGGTTTGTTGGTTTTTGGCGCCCGAGTTGAATATTTCTTAGTAATGGAGTGGTCGGAAGTAAATATCAAACTAATTGATGTTTACCGTGGAAAATCATTATTGTGGGATCCTCAACAAAGAACCATTTAAAAAAAAACAACTTAAAGCCGATATCTGAAGGGAAATAGAAGCTGAAATAGAAAATATACATGCGGACCAATGTAAAAAAAGGTCATTTCATTGTTGTCTTCTTATCGGCGTGAGAAATACAAAATTAGATTTACTATTTTATTTGGGCATAAGCCACAATTCGAGTTTGAAATCAAGCTTACTTTACGTTTCGACTTTCACTTTGGAAATCGTTATCAATATAAGAACAACATTCATACATTAAAAATTTAACTTTGTTTCTGATGAAGCAGCGCAGTTGGAACAAGTAGATATATTATTATAATTGTGTCACCGGAAAGCGAAAAAGGTAGTCCCTAAAATTTTCAGGACTGAAACAATTCCTTAAAATTCGAGAATTTTTACGATTTTGACAAGGTAAACATTTGGTCTTAGGCCGCACCTACATTGGATCCGATATTCTCCGATCCGATCAGATCAGATCAGTTCAGATGCGATCCGATCCGATAGGCGGCACCTACATAGGGCTTTTCATTCACAGTCATTTTTTTCGAGCTTCTGTCATATGTCGTATAATCCGTGTATATTAATATTATACACAGATTATACAACACATGACAGAAGCTCGAAACAAATGACAATCGATGAAAAGCCCTATTGGATCCGTATTTCTCCGATCAGATCAGATCCAATATAGACCGATTTTCCGGCGAGGGTGCCTACATTGGTTCCGTTAACTTCCGACCACCGACCACCGACAATGAGTTCCGATGAAGATGTGTTAAGGAGATGATGACATTGAATATATTTAAACATGTTAACTTGCAACCCCCAACTTGCAACCAACTTGCAACCAACTTACAACCAACTTGCAACCAACTTGCAACCCATCGGAATGAAACCAAACACTTCTCGATGAGAATAGGGGAAGCTACTCCCGACGTCGGCCGATATCGGATCTGATCTGATCGGAGAAAATCGGATCCAATGTAGGCACCCACATTTAATACTAATTATCTACAATTTTACTAAAGGTTCGTAAGTTTCCTCTGGATTGCGGAAGGTTCGTCAAAATGAAAAATTTTAACGAACATTAACAGCGCCACGAACGTGCGGCGTGCGGCGCTCACACGGCGCGGAGTTCGCGGCGCGGATATGTATCTCCGTCTTTTAAAAATTCTGGTCGACACCTTAACACTATAAAGTCGGGGGTGGGGGCAATTTGGCACCTGTTGCGATTTGAAGTTATTGTAGTTCTTTTATTTGAGGCAATAATAGTTTCATATTTTATGACTTTTAATATTTTGATACAAAGACTTATTTAACACAAAAAAATATTGTTTACTAAATTTATTAAAGCTCTTTTCTAACAAATCTACCATAGAAGTCTAAAGGGGCCAAATTGGCTCTGTGTAAGTTATTATCGTTTTCGGGGAAATTCGACGAGCCTTTCTTTCAAATTCCTGTCGGATGGGTAAAATTATATTTATGTATGTTTATTGTAAATGGTTACCCTTATACTGGTACTGATCATCTACGTAATAAAGATAAAATTGTTGGTGAACACAAAGATACAATTGTGGGTATAAAGGACCAAATGACGCGTCTTTATACTACAAAAGTAACTTCAAGACGATGGTATATGTACGTGTTTTATAATACTTTTGACTTAGAAGCAATAAATGCATGGATTATTTACAAAGAAATAACTGGAAATAGACTTAATTTTTGTAAGTTTATTCTTCGGCTGTGTGAATAATTATGGGCCCCATACCTTGCCTCCCGAAATCTGGAACTACGCCTAGCAACACCAGGTCCACCAACAACTATCACTGTAACTATCCAAAAACAACAAAAATATCAGTTGAAAATATTTTGTACAGGAAATCATACTTCCAATCATTGCCGCGGCTGTAACAAGGCAATGTGTGGCAAATATCAAAAACTGCAAACTGTATGGTGTTCCGAATGTTTTTGATAGGCAGCGAATGTGTTAAACAATGAAAGTAAAAAATAAAATTAGATTGTATCGTCTAGAGTAAATTTAATTTCTTTAAACTGAGTTTTAATTGATTAAAGAACGTGGGGCCAAAATGATTCCTTCCGGCTTTCTAGGTAGGTAAGCTAAGCCCGACTTTCTAACTAGCGTCTAGACAGCATACAAACAAATCAGGCAGATCAGTATCGATTCATACAAATCAGATTTTTCGATAACATCGAAAAGTATCAACAATCGAATCGTATTTAATACTATTTACTATTTCTTAGATCTAACATCTAACCTAACCTAACCAACCCTCTTTTTTCAGTCAGTAAATTAGTAAATACAATAATTATTTTTTTATTTATGTATTTACTTGTGTTTATTTATTTACGTCATAAATGATAAAATAATTCACTTTTTTTATATGGAGTGCCCAACTTGTTGCAAAAAAATACAAAGCGATGTCATAGTAAGAGATACTCGATGAAAAAAAGTAATTGAAACCAAAAATGATAGTAAAAACTATCATTAACTTAACTTTAACTGTTAAACTAACAGCTCAAAATGTTCTATCAAAAAACTAATTAACAAAACATCAGTTGTAAACTATACACAAGTAGCATTAAAAATAAAGAAGGAAGAGTTATTGAAGAAGTAAAATATATGTCAGTTTAAGAGGAATAATTTCAAAAACTACTAACAACAAATTACTAACAAGAAAAAAGTAGAAGATGTGGACCAATTATGTGGAAATAGACGATCCTGCCAGAGATGAAATTTAAGTGTTTATTTGAAAAACAACACATGTCCATTTTTCGCAAATTCGACTTTATGTATTCTTCTCATAGAATAATAGATTCTTTATGCATCTGACACATTCAGTTGTGTAACAATCTCAGATGTCGGGAGTAAACTGCATAGAACATTTGGATAGTTGTATAAAAACAACAGATGTCTGGGAAGTTTTTCTTGATTTGCTAAAATTTAAATTTTTGGACAAGTGTTGTTTTTTAAATAAACGCTTCAATTAATGAAATCATGATGTAACAAAGCACCAGGTAAAGCTAATATAGCAAAGAATTATGCAAATATGACAGTGGCGGCGTTTGGGGGTAGGCAGGATAGGCCGGGCCTACCCAATAATTTTAACAGCTATAAAATTGAAAAACATATATTCAAAAATTTATTCTAATGCATGTAAATAACTTTTAAATGTACTAAATCACTCAATACATTAGCTTCCGTTAAAACAACTGTTATATATCCAGGCATATTCCTGTATCCAGGCATTTTAAATATCATTATTAGGCCCTTTCGGAGCCGGCCGACCCCGCTCACATAAGATCTCCGTACAAAAAGCGTTTGAAGTTAAGTCGCTTGCCGGACAACGATTTATATTGTCGTGTTATGCTTGATGTTTAGGGACCAGACGATCGGGCCTTCGCCGACCATCGTTGCCACTTGTAACGTAATTATCGAGTTGTAACATAAATTTTCTTTTAAATTATGATAAAAAAATATGTAACTGTAACATAATCTATAATTGTAACATATTTTTAAACAAACGGAATTTATTTCTAGAATTGGGCGATAATAAAAGATTCACACAGAATATGGCGCTAAATTTCCACAAAAAGCTTTGGACTCATTGATGGATACATATGAACTACTTTTTAATAAATCCTTATTAAAAACTGAACTGGAAATTATTTTTTCTGCTATTAATCTTGAAAATTTTCACGATACGAGTTTGTTAGAACTAATTAAAAGTATGTTTGACAACGAAACCAATGAAATGCTTCCTGAAAGCTACAAGCTATTTTGTTTACTTGCTACAATACCTGCAACAAGCTCTTCAGTTGAAAGAACCTTCTCCACTTAGCGAATAAAGTCACCTCTTCTCGGTGTCTCTTCGAAATATATAGAAAGAGAGATTATAGAAAGAGAGAGACAACAGGGGTAAACAAGAGCAATATAAGCAACAGAGAGAAAAAGAAAAGAACAGAAAAAGAGCGGCTGTGCGCGCGAGAGAACGGTGTGGAAAGACGTGCCACGCGCGTAAGCCGAGAGTGGGTTTAGTTGGTAGCTGGTAGGCATTGTAACACGGATTCATCCGGGGGCAAGGCCCCCAGTGGGGGAACGGGGAACTGCGTTCGGATGTACTTCGTTTACTCTGAATCCAACACACCCCAGGTACGATTCATCTGGTACGGTGTTTAGAAGATTCCCACTCTCACACAAAAAAAAATATGTATTACACACACTGGCGGCTATTTTTTGGGGGGGTCATGGATCTTGAGGGTGATTACTTTTCTCTGATGCAAGGTCACTTTTAGTCTTACCGCCAATAGGATAAGTGAATTTTCAAATATTTGGGGGGGGGGTCGTGACCCCGTGACCCCTCCCTCTGGATACCCCACTGATTACACATAGCTATGTGTAATTTGCTGGCTTGGCCTACCCAAAATTTTACCCCACCAGCCGCCACTGATAATATGAAGACCAAAAACGTGTCAGAAACTGATACACAAGTAAGGCAATACCAGAGAATGTAAAAATTCTAGAGGTAGTTCTTCTCAATATGTCCTATAAAGTGCAATCAACTATTATATGTATAAAAGAAGATGCAACACACACAACAAAACAAGTAGTGGAAAAATCATATCATTACCAAATAGGGCTTTTCATAAATTCTCATTTGTTTCAAGCCTCTGTCATATGTTGTATAATATTCATATATACTTACATATATCTGTATACCTACAGTGATAAGCACACTAATAACCGCAAAAGATGAAAAATATAATATATTGTGAAACAAAAAGAGATGAAACTAGTGGAGGTGGAAATTATCGTTCTAGACATATAAATAAGTAAGGGGTCATCCATTAATCACGTGATGTTTTTTTGGCATTTTTAACCCCTCTCCTCCTTCGCGATACATGGAGAGGTTTAAGACCACCTATAGACGGAGAGCTAGAGGCGAGAAATCATCGTCATAAGTAATATGGAGTTTGGCATGTGAAATGTGTCTATTGTATATTGATAACTATGACCCCTTTCAGGCTGACACCTCAGTGGATACAGGAAGTAGCAATAAGGGATGAAAGGGGAAAGTTGGTGCAGTCATTAAATGTTTTCACCTTCTATTTTGTTAAACCTCCATCGATTTGCATGAAAATTGGTGAGTAGTTAGAGCATAACTCAAGAAATAAAACTGATATGGTGCCAACGTACGCTTTTACCCTGGGGGTGGATGCCACCCCTTCTCGGGGTGAAAACTATTTTATTAAAAATAACCCCATTAATCGATAGAGGGACAAATTTTAAGCAAAATTTGTTACTTCTAATTATTAAAATAAATCAATACTTTTTGAGTTATTAAAGATCAAAGATTTGAATTTTTCGTGACATAAATGCATGATGTAAAGCGGTTTTTCGTGAATAATTCAAAAACTGTAAGTTTTATCAAAATAGTTATGATTACCAAAATTGAAGATAATAAAAATGAAACCAGATTTATTATTCGAAAAACCTTTGAGAATTAATAAAAAGTGAGTTATAGGTGATGGAATGTACATTTTTTTCGGCTAATACCCAAATCTAAGTATTCAAGCTCAAATAACGGGAAAACGGTGCATTTTATAAAATATATTTACTGAACACTTGTCAAAGTACTCAAGAATACCTATCAAGTGAGCTCCAGATGAAGTTTATAACATCAAAGCTAAGCAAGTGATGATGGAAATAAGAGAACCCTTTCGAGTTTTTAGGAAAATGTGAAATTTAAAACATACGCTATTTATATATTTATTTTGAAATTTGTTAACAGAATAATTTTTAAAGGAATTTCAGGAATGAAGTTATTATTATAATTTATTATCAAGTTCGTTTTATTACAATTTAAATATAACAAGTTAAAAATGCGAGCATTATTATAACGAAAACTTTGTTTTTTATGTATTTAAATTCCTAATATGGAAAATTGCTATTATGAAAAGTTGTTTAGAATTAAAAATTATGTTTAATGTGCAATTATATCCTACTCTTTAAATATTGTGAGCTATAAAGGCACTTTACTGAGCGAATTTCTTGAGCTAAATTCACATTTTTTACACATCGACTCAAATCGATACAAATTTATATAATCTTATGTTTATGATTGCATCTTGGATTTTAGACCGTGCAGATCTTTTTATGAAGAATAATTTTTGTTCGTAAAATTAATAATAAAAGAGTTATAAATGAAAACGATGGTAGGTATCTCTAATTTCAGAAAAAAATTAAATATTTTCTTTTTATTAGAAGAATGTAGATAATAGTTGCATTATTATAATAATTATTAATTATTTAATTATAATAATAACAACTATTGCATATATTAGAACACAGTTTTTAATTCCAAACAATTTTTCGTAGTAAAAATAATTTACAACAGTGTGAAAAAAAGGTACTTTAATCTTGAGCGAAATTCATATTTTTTAAAATACCTCCTATAATATAGATAAAATTTGCTATCTGATGATTGAATCGTAGGTTTTAGACAATGCAGAACTTTTATGAATTATAACTTTATTTCGTAAGATTAAAAATAAAGACGTGTCCCGTAATATATGTGTGTCCAACTTAAGTAGACACACTGTATATTATACAATATAATATACATAATACATAAATCATTGGGTAGACAGCACCAAAAATTTCTAACCTGCCATTTAACATTACTTACATTAAAATTAATAAGTAATATGTATTTATTTGATATTTCAATTCTTTTACAGTTTATATGAAGTAATATATTTTTGAAATAATATGTGTTACTAAAATATTATTTTTATATTATTGCGATATTTAATTGAATTTTTTCTATCGACATAAACTTAGTGGCGGTTCCAGCCAGGGGCAGGGGGGCAGCTGCCCCCCCTACAGTTTTTACAGTACTTTTGTACTATAATTCTCGTTAAAAAGGCACGTTATCTTGTTTATTCACCGGTTGTGTTCCCTTGCCCTCCACTTTTTTTGGTCTAGAACCGCCCCTGTATAAACTGAATATGTACAGAGACTGAGGGTGTCCAAAATGGGCACATTTGACATAATATTCAAACACATTTTTGCTATATTTTATATAAATGTCATAAAACAATTTTAAAAACTTATATAAATAATATAATAATTAAGCTCCAAATTTTTGGAGCCTAAACTTTGAAAAATGTTTGTAGCATAATGTTTAATGGTATCAACTTTTCCGGGAGCTCATTTGATACATATTTCTAAGTACTTTGACAAGTGTTCAGTAAATATATTTTATAAAATGCACCGTTTTCCCGTTATTTGAGCTTGAATACATAGATGTGGGGACTAGCCGAAAAAAATATACATTCCATCACCTATAACTCACTTTTTATTAATTCTCAAAGGTTTTTCGAATAAGAAATCTCTTTTATTTTTTATTATCTTCAATTTTGGTAATCATAACTATTTTGGTAAAACTTACAGTTTTTGAATAACTTACGAAAAACCGCTTTAAATCATGCATTTATTTCACGAAAAATTGAAATCTTTGGTCTTTAATAACTCAAAAAGTATTGATTTATTTTAATAATTATGGGTAATAAATTTTGCTTAAAATTTGTCCCTCTATCGATTAGTGGGGTTATTTTTAATAAAATAATTTTCACCTCTGAGAAAGGGTGGCATCCACCCCCAGGGTAAAAGCGCACATTGGCACCATATCAGTTTTATTTCTTGAGGTATGCTCTAACTACTCACCAATTTTCATGTAAATCGATGGAGGTTTAACAAAATAGGAGGTGAAAACCTTTAATGACTCCGTTAACTTTCCCCTTTCATCCCTTATTGCTACTCCCTGTATTTACTGAGGTGTCAGCCTGAAAGGGGTCATAATTATCAACATACAATAGACATATTTCACATGCCAAACTCCATATTACTTATAACGATGATTTCTCGCCTCTAGCTCTTAGACTACTATATCACCTGTTTTGTGACATTTCGTGATTTTTTATGGACCTTTCCTCTCCCTCCTTTCGAGCCTTATGTGATTAATGGACAGCCCCTAACATTAAATTCCATACTTAGTTTCTCGCCTTTAGACATGTGACAGGAGTATTTTATAAAATTCTACTGTCACAGTGACAGTTGTCATACACCTCTGATACGTCAAAAGGTGGGAAACTATGTAATGTAATTGTAATTTTTACGTTTATAACGATAATCTCCACCTCCACTAGTTTCATCTTTTTTTGTTACACAATGTATTATGTTTTCCATCTTTTGCGTTATTTTGCCAGTTATTAGCGCACTCATTACTGTATAATTCATATATAGTCGGTTGACTAAATTCAGACACAACTGGCTAGTGATTTTAGTAGGTAATTTTTTTGTTTTTGCCAAAATTGGCAAAATTACTAACTAATAGTTATTAACTATTTAATAATTATTTTTTTTTGTCAATTTTACCAAATTGGCAAAACTACTTACTAAAATCACTAGCCAGTTGTGTCTGAATTTAGAGAACCGACTATATACAGATAATATATAACATATGACAGGAGTTCGAAACAAATGAGAATCAATGAAAAGCATGTATGGGAAAAGTAGCCAAACCATAAATGGGTAAAATAGGGATATTCACTATCAAACTGCAATAAGATGAAGAGCCTAACAAACAGTGTCCTCTTCTGGTCATATAGTTATAGTAGCGAAGAGGAGAGATATGATGGCACAAATGTTGCAAGAAGTATGTTCCGAAGAAGCAATGATTTGACTTAAAATAAATGGGAATTGATAAGGATATTCAAAATAAAATAATAAAAATAGGAAGTATATAATTTTTAAGTTTTATAAGAGGAACAGTGTCCTATGTCTTTTCTAAATCAACACATAGTAGAAGTACAGTAAAACGTCCGTTAACCGAAACATTGTTTAACTGAAACGGCTGACAGTTTCAATAAATTCGTCAATAAAAAGTAATTTTTAATCACAAAACGGAAAAAATTCGATGTCAATTTGTCAACGTCACTAACATTGTTTTCATACAACTAAGGAACGCAATTAACCTTTAACTACACGCGCTGGCGTATTCTGTACGCCAGATATAAGAATTCTACTGCAAATATATTTAAAAATTTAATTTTTGACCTTGTTTATCTCTCTAACCTATCACTGGAATGTGCTTTACAATTTGGTTTTAGTTTCGTTATAATCGGCGTTCTGGGAAGATCGTAATTTACAGTTTATTATTTGTTGTTTCCGGTGGTGGACAATATACGCAACGATTATATTACTATAAGTAGTAATATAAGTACATATTTCAATTGATTTTTAGTCATTATGGCACAAAATATATTTTGCTTTATCAACAATACTTTTTCTCCTGTAAAAAATCACATTTCAAAAAATTTTTTATTAGTAATTTTATTTATCATGGAATCCAGTTATTCCATGATTCCAGTTATAAATCCCAATTGGCTTACTGATAAATAACTCCAAGTATTCACTGATGCCGAATAAGGTTTATAACAAACAACTAAATGTATTTTTTCAAAAAAAAATAAACAAATCCGCTGTTTTTAAGTGTATTTTCTTGTGGCGTATAAAGTACGCCACGCGTGTAGTTATGTTTTAACTTGATGCGCGGGTAGTTAAAGGTTAAATATACAACATATTATGAAATGACCTTATAGTATTTTTTAATACCAACTTTGACCAAGAATAATATGTACTTTGATACAAGAATAATACAAAAAGCAATGATATTTTTAACCGAAATTCTTGTTATTGGAAACGGCCTACCACCCTCCCCCCCTCCAATTATTTCGGTTAATGGAAGTTTTACTAGGAAGTGATCCGCTGTATACCTGCCTGTATTCCTTGATGATGTACCTCGATAGATATCATACTTATTTTATCTCTATTAAACCAAGTAAACAGTATCTTAACCATAATATATATATATTGTTCTCTCTCAAAAATATGATGCATCTTATTTTAATTTCATAATAAATGGTATTTTGAAATTTCTTATCATAACTGCGTGATATGTTCATTCAATTTCTATAGTTTTATTGTAATTTTCCTGGAAAATAGTTAAGTACTTTTTAAATAAACCTTTTTTTATTTTTCTTACAGATGTTTTTTGTAGCATTCTATTTTTTTATGAGAATGCTGTGAATAAGCCATCATGTGTTTATTTGCATGTATGATGTGTCATTTTGACTATACTTTATTCAGTTCTATTTACCAAGGATTTTTTAAATTCTTATACACTTATACTTACTGCATCACTAGTTGTACTCACTCAATATCTACCAAACAAACTTCCCATGTGCCATATCGTATGCTTTTTCGAAATGACTCAGATATTTCATTTCTATACACTGCTATAAATTATTTTCTTCCAGATTGTTATACCCTCACTAATACGTGATTAATATGACTCTGTTAACAGTCTTTTGTTTTTATGTTAATAAAGCTGAGATTAATTTTATTTTTGTTTCAATTTTATTAAATCCTGTACTAAAATAAATTACTTAAAATAATTATTATTACAATAAACATTTAAATCAACCTTCGTAGATTTAATATAAATAATAAATCTTGAATGGGTTGCATGTGAGAGTTCATTTTAAATGAAGTAAAAGTCAGACTTACTCTCAATCTTTATTATAACTTCCGACGACCGGTTTCGCTCTTTAAAATTTGTAGAGCATCTTCAGGTCAAAGGTAACAAGTTACAAAATGCTACAAATAAAAACCAGAATTAGCACATTGTCTGGTTGTAAAAGATGCTAAAGATCCATATGATCAAGCCAATGTTGAATAACATACATAAAAGTAGCGAAATAGCATACCAATGCACATGCAAGCATTCATGGGGGTGGTGGTACAAAACTTCCCTCAAACGCAACAACATGCGCAGAAGTATGCTATATATAATCATGCAATCATAACGTGTCGTACTTACATTCGGATACAAGGTGCTATCAACTCAGTTTTCATTATCATGATGTTTCTTTTAAAGTTATGTTAACGGGATATGGTGGAATAGACGGACGATGCAGCAAAGGTAAACAAATCTATGGGACTTAGGAGTTCTTGAGGGTGATGAGATAGTTGGTGTAAGTTAACCAGCAAATCTATGTCTGTTATTATGTTTGTGTAAATCAAATTAGTGAATGACTTATTTACAATTTTACAATTTTAATGTGTGTTGATTTTAAAGATTTTATTTTTATTTTATTTTAATTTTATCTATATTTATATATATTAAAGAATTCTATTTATTATTAATGTAAGATTGACAACGTTTGGATCGTAAATGTATTGAGTAATTATTGTGTATCTTAGAACTTGATTGTGCAGTTGCAAATTGATTATTTTAAGGTCAAAACAAGATCTGTGACGTGTACTGTTCATGTGGGACTGTTGTTCTAATAAGAGTAGGGTGATCGAAAGCTTTTAATTGTAGTTAAAGTGCCATATCGGCAGTCATATAATAAATAGCAATACAAAGTAAAAAGGTGGATTTAAATTAAAAATTAAAATTAAAACAGCAATATAGGTAAACAAAACATTACAAATTTAAGGGTGGAGAATTGGAATAGAAATTAAATAGAAATGTAAATGTATTAGGAAGTAATTGTTTTTGAATAGCAACTATGTTTTAAGTGATATAAGCTATGGATAGATATTAAATATATCAATAGTTCATTAATATCTATATATCTAATAGGTTCAATAGTTTATTAATATCTATCCATAGCTTATATCACTTAAAACATAGTTGCTATTCACAAACAATTACTTCCTAATACATTTACATTTCTATTTAATTTCTATTCCAATTCTCCACCCTTAAATTTGTAATGTTTTGTTTACCTACATTGCTGTTTTAATTTTAATTTTTAATTTAAATCCACCTTTTTACTTTGTATTGCTATTTATTATATGACTGCCGATATGGCACTTTAACTACAATTAAAAGCTTTCGATCACCCTACTCTTATTAGAACAACAGTCCCACACGAACAGTACACGTCACAGATCTGGTTTTGACCTTAAAATAATCAGTTTGCAACTGCACAATCAAGTTCTAACATACACAATAATTACTCAATACATTTACGATCCAAACGTTGTCAATCTTACATTAATAATAAATAGAATTCTTTAATATATATATAAATATAGATAAAATTAAAATAAAATAAAAATAAAATCTTTAAAATCAACACACATTAAAATTGTAAAATTGTAAATAAGTCATTCACTAATTTGATTTACACAAACATAATAACAGACATAGATTTGCTGGTTAACTTACACCAACTATCTCATCACCCTCAAGAACTCCTAAGTCCCATAGATTTGTTTACCTTTGCTGCATCGTCCGTCTATTCCACCATATCCCGTTAACATAACTTTAAAAGAAACATCATGATAATGAAAACTGAGTTGATAGCACCTTGTATCCGAATGTAAGTACGACACGTTATGATTGCATGATTATATATAGCATACTTCTGCGCATGTTGTTGCGTTTGAGGGAAGTTTTGTACCACCACCCCCATGAATGCTTGCATGTGCATTGGTATGCTATTTCGCTACTTTTATGTATGTTATTCAACATTGGCTTGATCATATGGATCTTTAGCATCTTTTACAACCAGACAATGTGCTAATTCTGGTTTTTATTTGTAGCATTTTGTAACTTGTTACCTTTGACCTGAAGATGCTCTACAAATTTTAAAGAGCGAAACCGGTCGTCGGAAGTTATAATAAAGATTGAGAGTAAGTCTGATTTTTACTTCATTTATAAATAATAAAGATAATAAAAAATAAAATTAATATAATGAAAAACAAATGAAAATTTGGTATTTAATACAGTTGTAAATACAAAATAAGACTAATTTACAAATGAAAAAATTTCATTAACTGACAATGTTTAAAACACCATTTTATGCTCAATTTTGATAATGTGGTCAGTAATATTAAGCCTAATTTTATTTGTTAAAATACAGTTAATTCAAGTTTTCCAAAACAGTTACTAAAATGGCGAATCGAAGGAACTAGGTATACATACAAATCTGATCTAATAACTGGACTATAATGTACAATAAGAGCCCTAAAATTAATATTATGGAATCTTTTTGTAATAAAAGTGTACTTGGTGGACTAAGTACGTTATCATAAAATATGCACTTGCATTTTTTCTTTCTCCAGTTATTAGTGCACAAAGGGTACCCCCCGTTAAGACAGGCAAAATGCCCTCACTCTCAGAATTCAATTTTTGTAATTTTTTTACGTTCTGTGCAATTAAAAAATGAGATAACGCGGATTTTTACCTCGCCACCCCCCTTACCCCACCCCCCACAGCCAAAAACGTAGATTTTTAGATTTAATTTTTTTTAGTTGGGTTGCAATTGATCTAAAAATTTCAAAAAATTCACACATGTAGCTGAGGTTTTTGCAAAACATGTCCATTTTTTATGGACCCTTAGGTCGAGTGTACATAACCTCAAATTTTTTTTTAACTTTTTTAAAACCTATAACTTTTTTTTGGAGGGGGCTGCAGGTCCAATTTTTTTTTGGATTTTGTGTATTTTATCAAAAGCTATCTCTCTGATTTTTTTCAGATTTTTCTGTCAGGTGCGCCATCTTGAAAAATCTGGAAAACTGTTTTTTTAGGGGGTTTTTAGGGATTTTCTCCATTTTATAGACTGCAACATAGATCAACTCAAGGTTTTGTTAATAGATTATGTATAATTTGAAATAAAAAATGAGTATTTTAGGATCATCAAAAATTGGGCAAAACACCTTTAAACCCCCCAAAAACTATGTTTTTTTAAGTTATGTAAGGGTCTTTGCGGGCTTAATGATATTTTTTGAGATCGATACAGCCTGAATATTTTTTTTCATTTTTTTACGTTATATGTGATTAAAATATAAGACTAATCGCATTTTTAGCCCACCACCCCCTTCCCCTTCCCCCACAAAAACGTCAATTTTCTGTTTTTTTTTTTTGTTTAAAGTTGCAATTAATTTAAAATTTTTATGAGGCTTATACAAAACATATCTATTTTTTATAGACCCGTGTAGGTGGAGTGTACAATACATATAACCTCAAAATTCCTTTTTTATTTTGTTAAAACGTATTTTTGACTTCCAATCGATATTTTTTTAAAACGTCCAATGAATATTCTACATCTCCCTTTCGCGGACGGCCGCTTCAATACATGCTTAGCGCTCATTTTTAATTATTAAAAATAATAGTTAGTAATAAAATAATGACAAAAATTTCTTTAGGCTATTGCAGGGGGGGGCTTTAAACTTTGAGTTGGTCACTTTATGACTTTAATAACAGTAATTTTTAATCGAGTTATTAAGCCTTAAAAATGGCCATTTTCGCGTTTTTCAAATTTGAAATTGCATGTAACTCGACAACAGTCAATTTTATAGAAAAATCACAAGATACCTTTTTTGCTCAGCTTGATCCAGAGAATCTAAAACAAATTTTTCCGAAGTGAAAAAATTGATTTTTTGAATTCGTTTAAATAAACATTTCCGACCGCGGTACTGCCTGGCACCTTGTGGATTTGTTATAAGGACCTGTTTTGAGTCAGTTTGTGTAAAAAAATTAATCGGAATAATTTACCTAACCGGACAAGCATACAGCGTGGACTATTTGCATTATGAGCCAAACGTAGATGGTTTGTAAAATACACAAAACACAAGAAAAAATAGCAGCCATCGCCAAAAAAAGTTATAGGTACGTACCTATTAAAAATAAAAAAAAAAGAGGTTATAATATGTACACTCGACCTTCGGGTCCATAAAAATAGATGTTCTGTAAAAGCCTCAGCTGTGCGTGTGAATTTTTTGTAATTTATAATTTAATAATTACTAACTATTCTAAATGCGAAATAAACCACAATTTAACTAAAAAATGATTTTATTAACGTTTCGACGTTCACCACGGACGTCGTTGTCAAAATACAAAATATTAATAAATTAAACAAAAATGTTGCTTGGTAAAAAAATCTTCTAATAATTTAATTTAATCTGACTTATTTATATAGATCGTCCCAAACCATTTTTCAGTTCGTCACAGATTATCGAATTCTCTCAATCGCATTACAGGTGGAAAATAAAATCATTTTTTAGTTAAATCGTGGCTTATTTCCCAATTAGAATAGTAAATTACCAAAATGCCACAAAGAAATAGCTTCAGAACAACATTTATAATTTAATTGCAAACCAACTTAAAAAAAAAATAAAATCGAAAAATTGACATTTTTGGCTGTGGGGAGGGGGAATAGGGGAAGTGGGCTAAAATTGCAGCGAGTCCTAATTTTTTAAAATCATATAGAAAAAAAAAATAAAAAAAAATATTCAGGCTGTATCGACCTCAAAAAATATAATTAGACCCGCAAAAATCCTTACAAAACTTTAAACAAACATGGATTTTGGGGGTTTTAGTGTTTCGGCCAATTTTTGAATATCCTAATATACTCAGTTATTTCAAATTATACATAATCTATTAACAAAACCTTGAGTTGATCTATGTTGCAGTCTATAAAATGGAGAAAATCACCAAAACCCCCATAAAAAAACAGTTTTCCGGATTTTTCAAGATGGCGCACCTGACGGAAAAATCTAAAAAAAAATCAGAGAGATAGCTTTTGATAAAATACACAAGATGCAAAAAAAACTGGACCTGCAGCCGCCTTCAAAAAAAAGTTATAGGTTTTAAAAAAGTTAAAAAAAATTTTGAGGTTATGTATACTCGACCTAAGGGTCCATAAAAAATGGACATGTTTTGTAAAAGCCTCAGCTATACGTGTGAATTTTTTGAAATTTTTAAATCAATTACAACCCAACTAAAAAAAATTAAATCTAAAAATCTACGTTTTTGGCTGTGGGGGGAGGGGTAAGGGGGGGTGGCGAGCTAAAAATCCGCGTTATCTCATTTTTTAATTGCACAGAACGTAAAAAAATTAAAAAACTTGAATTCTGAGAGTGAGGGCATTTTGCCTATCTTAACGGGGGGTACCCTTTACTTAGTGTTTTCATATTTTCATTCTACATCAATCTAAAATCCTGCAAGTTTAAAAACATTATGAGATACCAATAGATTATAAGAGACAACTGAATACCTGTTGGAAGAACTTTCACTGCTTTTTAGGCAATGCATTTTTACCTAAAATGCATAATCTAATGTGTTGCAACTAATTTAAATATTGTTAGTTCTTCCATTTAATTATGTCACCATTAATTTAATTTAGGTTATGTTATTGTTTTCCCAATGACATAACCAGCTCTCCGAGCTACTAAATTCAATTCAATTGTATCGATCTGAATGTGATATCGATACTGAATCGCCTGATTTGTTGGTATGCTCATGATACTATAAATAAAGAGATAGTATTTTTCCGTAGCTTAAATACGTCCGAGTTCGCTCATTGATTACGTAACTGGAGACCGGAAGTTGAATTTGAATTCTTGTTAAAGATAAATGGGATTTGTATGCATTATGTGATGAAATTATTCAATTAGCAAAATAACATTAAACTTCAATGTATTCGAAAAGAATTTAGTGTCGAGATTCCAGTCAAAATAAGTGTCAAAGATAAAATATAAAATACAACCGGGAACAATTCAAAGTAATCGGACATTACGAATGATTACGAACCATTACGAACTTGCCGATCTCCAGTTACGTCACGACTTCCGGATGTGCAATATATTATCTTGTTATTTATAGTATCATGGGTATGCTGTTAGACGCAAGTGACTTTCTAGTGTTAATATCAATCTTATGTACAGGTGCAGGTGCGTCAAACGAATCGTGCTGAACAGTCAGCAAGAATGGTTCATCTTTTTTTAACATAATCGATCTTATTTTTAGCCAGTTTATTTTTTGTCCGTCGATGCTTGTTTTTCTGTTGACGATTTTTTTTTCCATACTGACACTCAAAAAATCACAGTTGTTCATTTTCGTTACCACAAAAGGTTTTTTTTTTCGACATTGTTTCATTACCTTCACATATTCGGAGGGCAAATACAATCTTTGAACATAAAAATTTTAAAGTAATATCAGTCAAAGTAGATGATTCATGTAAGATAGCTTTTAACATAAGAGTTAACTTAATATTCCGGTTTTGACCGCCGCATAAATCACTCCAGAGAATGAGATGTTAAACGCCTTTTTCTATGTGAGCATTTATAATATGTTTAAGAAGGCAAAAACCTACCTCTTGAGCCTTGAGCCCCAGTGGCGGCTCGTATAACTTTAGGAAGGTAGTGCCAGAATCCGGGCAGTTGCCTAAATTTTTAGTGACGGTTTCACGATATTGTCAAAAAGGATATAAAATAGAAATTAAAAAAATAGGCGCAGATATTTATATATATATATATATATATATATATATATATATATATATATATATATATATTCTATAACACTATAAAACAGTGTTGAAATTATCGGGAACTGCGGTCTGTGGCTTAGATTGAAACTACATTTAATTCTGTTGAATTCGGTATTTCGATGAGTATTTATTAATTTTTCATCTTCATCAGGAACAAACTATGAAGATGAAAAATTAATAAATACTCATCGAAATATCGAATTCAACAGAATTAAATGTAGTTTCAATCTAAGCCACAGACCGCAGTGCCCGATAATTTCAACACTGTTTTATAGTGTTATAGAATATACTTGCACGGTCGATAAATACATCGGATTTCGAATCCAGTTATATATATTATTATATATTTTTTTTTAATAATAATTTATAATTTATTTATTATTATTTATTTATTTATTATATATTTTTAATATTTATACAACAATGGGTAATTATATATTTTACTATTTAATTAAATATTTTATTTTTTATAATATTTATTATTATTTATTATAATTAAACACTTTTTGTTATATCATTATTGAAATTTTTATTTATTGATTTGTATCGAATCTATTGGGCGCCATCTATTGAGAAATTATTGTACCTACCAGCTCAGTCAATGTCCGAATCCATATATTGCAGGAAACTCTTTTCTTTAGGGGTGTGGGTTGAAATTAATTCTATAAGAGGCATTAAGGACAAAACTGTAAAAATATGTAACCAAAAACAATTGAAGACCACACTGTGATGAAAAATTTCGTAAATATATTTAAATGAAAGAAAAATACGCTTAATGCAACATCAATCTCGGTAAATACATAGAATAGTGTTAAATGTTTAATATTATAACATGTATATGATACATACTCTGGTTTATATATTTTTAATTCGCCACATGAAAGGATATGAAAACAAAATGGAAGTTCAATGACTCTGAAAATTTGTGTGATTATGGAATATAAACCAATTTATGTAAGTAAGGAATATTTCTCTCTTAAATTTATTTTACCAAAGCGGTAAATGATACTAAACTTATTAAATTTTTATTTTTATTATGCATGCTTTTCTCTTTAAATTTTTGTTAATCATGATATCATGTTAAAGTTTTGTAATGTCACCTGATTATTGTCCATCGAAGATGTTCGAACTGTTTCAACACTCCCAGATGCTGCTATACATTGAAATTCCGGATCTCCCCAGGTCCATTCAGCTTACAATCTTATTTTTAGTAACTTTCTAAAGTCAAATCTGCTTGGAAACACTTTCCATACGAAAAATAACTCTTAATGTTTGTTTTTTACTACTTTTTGATTACATTTTCCAAAAATTTATATTTTAAAATCCAAATCTTTTGGGAATAGCTTCACAAAGCGTCTGTTCCCTCTGAAAATCTCGAACCTTCTCCTGAATTCAATTTTTTAAGCTTGGCGTCGTTTTTACAGCCAATCATATTTAAATAAATTAATAATTCATGCTTTGGAAATTTAAATGAACCAATAAGATAATTTTACAAATTATGACATTTAGTCAAAATGGTATTTTTTATCTAAAATTTGGAAATATATGCCTAAATGGTGATTTTATTCTCTTATTTGAGTAAAATTGAATTAAAGAATTGAATTCATTGAACTTTATATATTCTTTTCATATATTTTGCATATCTGAGGATACTCCCAATAAGTTTTTATAGCTACTTTAAGCGAACACTGTCCGTACACTTTCTATACCTTTAATCACTACCTCTACAAATTAAAGTCCAAATATTTTCACTATTAATACATATAAAGTACTGAAATAACTTTCATATTATTCAGAAATAAATTACCAATCGACAGTGCATTAGCCATATCTCAGAAAATCATTTTTCTTTGTTAAAATTGATATCGAATTCTGACATTTCCCAAACCTACAACTTTAATGAGCTATTTTCAACATTTTGGTCAAATTAACATTAATAAAATCTAAAATTGATCTAACTATTATTCTAAATTTTTAGATTGGAGCCTCTTCTAAGATACTTTCATAAATTTACAAACTTAACCAAATCATGGAGACCGTAGTACATCAATGAACATTTTCTCCAAATGATCTTTAGAAAAAAATAATTTTTTATGATTATTCAACAGAAACAAAGTCATCATGGAACAAATTTGTAAGTTATTCTTTTGGTAAGACTAAATTTCAAACTATTGCATGTTTAGCAACAAATTCATACATTCTATGCCTTTTAAATAGCTTCCTTTATATAGTACGGTCTATTTCAAACTTTCTTGTTACTTAAACTGTATAACTCTAAATAAATTCATTCTATAACTATTAAATCAATTAAAATGCAACTTTAACTTCAATTCCTTTTAGTACTCTCATTCTATTCAACTCTCCAAACCAATCACGTCTCTCGAACAAAACCTATATCAAAATACTTACTTAACTGCTTTGGCAGTGCAAAATCATTAAATTATTTATTATTTAACTTATTCTATCAATTTGGTATCTTAAAATCATGACAACTTGCCCTAAATGAAAAATTTACAATTTTTCTAAATCAAATTTAAATTTTTCATTTAAAATTTTAAACTATTCACTAATCATATTTAAAAAAAATTATACTACATCTTATTATCTGTAACTTATCTATGGTAATATTTATACAAATCATTTATATTAAAAATGCCCCTAGATCTCCCTTCATCTATATATTCTAATTCATATGAATTTTGTCCGTTATTATTCTTTACTCTATATGGACCTTCGAAAATTGGCATAAGCTTTGCACACATATTTTCCCTAATTTATACCCCAGAAAGGTAACACTATCTTGGAAAAATTGACATTTCTTTATATTGATTTTAAGACCCGCTAAATCTAATTCTTTTAATAGTATCTCAATATGTTTTAGTTGTTCGTCTTTTGACAGTATTAGAATATCATCAATGTAGTGAAGGATAAAATCATCATACTTATATAAAATACTATGGAGAGCGCGAACTAATGCAATACAGGAACTCTGCAAACCATAAGGCACAACACAAAATCTGTAAAGAACACCATCAATCATAAAAGCAGTATAATCTCTGGATTCATGGGCTAAAGGAATTAACCAAAAACTGTGTCTCAAATCTACTTTGCTAAAATATTTTGCCCCCGTTATTCTCCCGAAAATAGTTTCTGTTGTAGCAGGTGCTTCGTATTGTGGTATGGTATGATTATTTAAATTTCTTGCATCAAGACAAAGTCTTAATTCTCCCCTACTCTTTTTAACTACAACTATTGGATTTATTATTCTTGAATTACATTTTTCTATTATTCCATTTTCTAACATCTTTTCTACTTCTCTATTCACCTCACTTCGGTATCTATATGGTATCGGATATGTTTTTGGTCTAAAATCTTGAATGTTTCTAACTTAATGTTGTGAACATAATCTTTAGCGAATCTGTTTTCCTCATTTATGAGTCCATCATACTTTAATAATATTTTCTTCACTTCTCCTATCCACTCTTTCTTACATATTAATTCCTCCTCCATTATATTCATACTACGTTTACATACATCACCTTCAATATCTTCATATAATACATTATTAATATACATCAATTCCTTGTCCTCTTCTGGACATAATTCATTAAATATTTCATTATCTTCCATATACATTCTCCTCATATTCATTAACTCCTTGCCCTTTTCTGGACATAATTCTTCCTCAAATTTCACACACTCCTCCTTTACTTGTACCAATCCTTTCTCATAATTGATCACCATACCCATTTTATCCAGCATATCCGATCCAATCATAATATCATATTTCATCTTATCAATTACAATCAGTTGTATTATATAAGCTTCTTTAATTAATTTAATATTACTAACAATACTTTTATTAACATGAGTAATCACTTTATTATTTGCACCTACTAAACTTAACTTAGGAATCTTAAAACATGAATCTTCTAAATTTAACCTTTTTATAACTTCTTGACTAATTAAGGAAATCTCTGATCCTGTATCCAATAAAACTTTAAAATATATACCACAAAATTGAATTCTAATAAAAATTAATCCCCTGAATTTTTTAGATACTACATGAGCTCCCATGTCCAAAAATTCCCTATGATGTTCATACAGTTTGGTTTCAATATTGCCTAGCAGGTGCGATCTACAAAACCCGGTTCAAATGTTTCCATCTGTCCGGATGACATTGATGGTTGATCTGAATCATTACCATCCATCACTACATTATTGACTTCAAACCGTGCCCTCCTATCATTATTACCACGACTATTTGGAGGTTGATCAGAATTCGAGTTGTCGTAATCTTGTCTTAATTTGTTATTATCATTGTTATTGGAATTATTATAATTGTTATTTTGGTTATTTTGATTATTAAAAGAATTGTTATCTGTGTTATTGTTATTATTAAATCTATTATAGTTGTTATTTCTATTATTATTATAACCTCTATTATTGTTATTATTATAGTACCCTCTATTGTTATTAGAACTATAATTTCTATTGTTGTTATAATTTCCCCTATTATTATATTGACTATTAAAACCCACACGTTCATTATTATTATTATTATTTGATCTATTGTTATTTTGACTTCTCTGGTTATTATTATTAAAATTACTATCATTAAAGTTTTGTGAATTATTGTAATTATTATTTCTTTGCCTGTAGTTTTGCAAAGCTCTTTCTTTTTCTATTAAAAAATTACAAAGCATGTTAAAGTCTGTAAAATTAAAATTTAGTCTAATATTTTCTATTTGATCTTCAAAATGACCTATTATATGGCTAATCAATTCTTTCTCTGTCAATTTGCCATCTAAATATTGGGCAGCACTAAATAATCTCATAGCATATAAATGCATACTTGTTCGCGAGTTAGAGTTATATTTTCCTCCGAACAATTCAGATCTTACTACTTGTTGTCGAGATAGTCCCCAGAAAAATTCTAAAAATTTTGTTTTAAATTGCTCAAAATTTTCTAATTCATTTTCCACATTAGTATACCAAATTAATGCTTCTCCTCTTAATTGGTTTCTTATAACTTCCCTAAATTCATCAAATTCATTATACTGCAAATATTTGGTCATGAGAATCTTTATGAATGGTACTGGATGTTGTGATTTATAATCCCCATTGAAATATATCCTGTTATCTGAGGTTGTGTAGTATTGTTCCTTTTGTTGTATTTCTTATTTTCTTCTCCATTTTTTCTATTTCTTGTTTCACTTCTTTTACTTCAATCTTCCATTTATTTTCCAACTGATCCTCCTTTTCTTTAGATGTTTTCTGTTCTTTCTTTATTTCACTTATATTTTCATCTACCATTATAAATCTCTTATTCGTCCATTCTGCTTCCTTTTCTATTTCTTCTTCTACCATATTTATTCTTTCTTTATGCTGTTGTATTTGAACTACTATTTCTTGATTTTCAGAAGTTAATTTTGTTTCTAATGTTTCATGTTTATTCATCATTTCTTCATATAACATTTTTACTTCTCCAATACTCTTGTTTATTCTTTGTTCAATTTGATCCTCTAATCTCTTGGAGGTCTGTTCAAGTTTTTTCTGCAACCTCTGACTATTTTCTTCTAATTTGTCTTCCATCTTCTCTAATGTTATTTCTAATTTTTCCCCCAGTCTTTGTTCTAATGATTGATTATTTTCTTCTGTTTTTTGACCATTTTCTTCTAATTTTTGTTCTACTTTTTGGCTATTTTCTTCTAATTTTTGTTCTACTTTTTGACTGTTTTCATCTAATTTCTTTCTCATTTTCTTATTATTTTCATCCAAGTGAATTAATTTTGTTTCTATTTTATTATTATTTTCTTCCATTTTTGTTAGTATTAATTCCATAAATTTTTCAAGGTCAGATTTCTCTTCCTTCTGTTCCTCTCCCTGTGTCGTCTTCGAAACAGATCTACGTCCATCCGCCATTTTGTATTTTTTTTTTATATCAAACTCTAACTTTTATTTATCTTACAATTTTGCCCTATATATTTATTCGTGCCCCACGTTGGGATTGCCAATTATTATATATTTTTATTAATAATATAATTTATTTATTTATTTATTATTTATTCCACGTTGGTTGAGCCAATTATTATATATCTTTAATATTTATACAACAATAGGCAATTATCTATTTTACTATTTAATTAAATATTTTGAATATTTTATTTTTATAATATTTATTATTATTTATTATAATTAAACACTTTTTGTTATATCATTATTGAAATTTTTATTTATTGATTTGTATCGAATCTATTGGGCGCCATCTATTGAGAAATTATTGTACCTACCAGCTCAGTCAATGTCCAAATCCATATATTGCAGGAAACTCTTTTCTTTAGAGGTGTGGGTTGAAATTAATTCCGTAAGAGGCATTAAGGACAAAACTGTAAAAATATGTAACCAAAAACAATTGAAGACCACACTGTGATGGAAAATTTCGTAAATAAATTTAAATGAAAGAAAAATACGCTTAATGCAACATCAATCTCGGTAAATACATAGAATAGTGTTAAATGTTTAATATTATAACATGTATATGATACATACTCTGGTTTATATATTTTTAATTCGCCACATGAAAGGATATGAAAACAAAATGGAAGTTCAATGACTCTGAAAATTTGTGTGATTATGGAATATAAACCAATTTATGTAAGTAAGGAATATTTCTCTCTTAAATTTATTTTACCAAAGCGGTAAATGATACTAAACTTATTAAATTTTTATTTTTATTATGCATGCTTTTCTCTTTAAATTTTTGTTAATCATGATATCATGTTAAAGTTTTGTAATGTCACCTGATTATTGTCCATCGAAGATGTTCGAACTGTTTCAACACTCCCAGATGCTGCTATACATTGAAATTCCGGATCTCCCCAGGTCCATTCAGCTTACAATCTTATTTTTAGTAACTTTCTAAAGTCAAATCTGCTTGGAAACACTTTCCATACGAAAAATAACTCTTAATGTTTGTTTTTTACTACTTTTTGATTACATTTTCCAAAAATTTATATTTTAAAATCCAAATCTTTTGGGAATAGCTTCACAAAGCGTCTGTTCCCTCTGAAAATCTCGAACCTTCTCCTGAATTCAATTTTTTAAGCTTGGCGTCGTTTTTACAGCCAATCATATTTAAATAAATTAATAATTCATGCTTTGGAAATTTAAATGAACCAATAAGATAATTTTACAAATTATGACATTTAGTCAAAATGGTATTTTTTATCTAAAATTTGGAAATATATGCCTAAATGGTGATTTTATTCTCTTATTTGAGTAAAATTGAATTAAAGAATTGAATTCATTGAACTTTATAGATTCTTTTCATATATTTTGCATATCTGAGGATACTCCCAATAAGTTTTTATAGCTACTTTAAGCGAACACTGTCCGTACACTTTCTATACCTTTAATCACTACCTCTACAAATTAAAGTCCAAATATTTTCACTATTAATACATATAAAGTACTGAAATAACTTTCATATTATTCAGAAATAAATTACCAATCGATAGTGCATTAGCCATATCTCAGAAAATCATTTTTCTTTGTTAAAATTGATATCGAATTCTGACATTTCCCAAACCTACAACTTTAATGAGCTATTTTCAACATTTTGGTCAAATTAACATTAATAAAATCTAAAATTGATCTAACTATTATTCTAAATTTTTAGATTGGAGCCTCTTCTAAGATACTTTCATAAATTTACAAACTTAACCAAATCATGGAGACCGTAGTACATCAATGAACATTTTCTCCAAATGATCTTTAGAAAAAAATAATTTTTTATGATTATTCAACAGAAACAAAGTCATCATGGAACAAATTTGTAAGTTATTCTTTTGGTAAGACTAAATTTCAAACTATTGCATGTTTAGCAACAAATTCATACATTCTATGCCTTTTAAATAGCTTCCTTTATATAGTACGGTCTATTTCAAACTTTCTTGTTACTTAAACTGTATAACTCTAAATAAATTCATTCTATAACTATTAAATCAATTAAAATGCAACTTTAACTTCAATTCCTTTTAGTACTCTCATTCTATTCAACTCTCCAAACCAATCACGTCTCTCGAACAAAACCTATATCAAAATACTTACTTAACTGCTTTGGCAGTGCAAAATCATTAAATTATTTATTATTTAACTTATTCTATCAATTTGGTATCTTAAAATCATGACAATATATATATATATATATATATATATATATATATATATACGTCTTCATATCAAGGCGAGATCCGACTAAATCGAGGACAACCCGAGATCCACCGTTAGGAAATTAATTATTGGAATATATTGTTCATAACTATCTTTATAATTAACATATTAATCATGGCACACTTAGAGGGGAAAAGATTTTTGTACTTAAATTTTTCTGATAAATTTACAGCGAAACGAGATCCGTAGCTGAAAAGTAAAGGGGACGACTTATATACGAAATTTTAGATATTTACCGATCAACGCGAGATCACACACTGATGCCAGCTCTAAAGAGTAGTAGTCGAGCGATTGGAGCTCGTGTTGTATTGTATATTTCCCACGATATACAGATATATAGTGGGCGGGCGAAGTCAATGACGGCAGCAACAGCTTTGTCTCGAATTATTTATGTAACTTTTAAGTATCTCTTCTTTTGTGTCTTTAACGTCTACCGTGGTTTTCTTTAAATATACTTATTATATACTTTAAATATATTTATTGTGTATAAACCATATCTGCTACCCTCTTTAACTATAACTATTTAGATTTACCTTTCAGAAAGTCCCTTAGATTTGTTACATACATAAGGGTGTGAAAAAAGAAAAAGAATACTTCACAAATAATAACCATTTAATAATGATAATTATTTGCAATACAATATTTTAAAACTATACATTAATATTCTTAAAAAACACTTACTACAAAACCAAAATGTAATTATTATATTCTTAAATAATACAAATTGTTACAAAATAATTATTTAAATGATTGCTTGTTTTAAAAATACATTACAAAAAAGTAAAAATTTTTATAATTATTATTAAAATTTAAAAAATAAAATAACTCAATATGTAATTATTATTTGATAGTTAAAAAATGATTTTAAATAAAATGATTTAAAAGATAAAAAGAAACACACATAATTTTCAGGGTCAACTCCTAATTGCATGAAAATTTGGATTTAGGTTCTACCCATCCCCCACTTCAAAGTTGAATTTGTGCCGTTGATTGCTTTTACTTAGAGGTGAAAAAATATACGTTTAAAATAAGTCCGGAAACAGATCTGACTAACTTTAAGCAACTTTTGTTCTATAGAGTTTTTTTAACTTAGGTACTAGGTTAATTCAGTAGTAGGTACAAGAGTAATTTGCGACTAAAAATGTTTACTTTTCAACAAAAAAAAAACACGTTTTTCGGTGGTTTTTCGCAAATATTCAAAAAGTAAGTATTTTATCGAAAAAATATTCTTGGAAAAAATGTAGCATATAAAAAAACGAAAAAAATGTATATTCTTAGTCTATAGAACCAGTAAAAGTAAAATTGTAGCTCATAAAAAAGACGATTTTATCCTTCAAATTCCAAATCAAATATTTAAACTTGATACATAGTACCAAAAAATGAAGCTCTTTTCGGGGAAAAACCCATTAAAATTTTTTTAAAGTGTTTACAAAAAGCTTGATTATATTTTATAAAAGTTATATACGCGTAGGAAAGACAACGGAACGAATTTTCGAATGTTTAAACAGACGACATCCCAGATTTACCAATTTCTGGACAATTGATCCAAAGGCTGGATTCTAACAACGAAACAGTTGTGGATTTTCAAGTTTTCAATGAGAGTCAGAATGAAAAAACATTAGTGACCTCGAGTATGATGGTTTGGAGAATTTGGCTGGTTATATCTGCCATAAATTGAAGGACTGCATTATTCAATCCGAAGATGTTTCAACGTACACGTGGGTTGATCATTTGAGTAAGTGTGGTTTATGTAAACCATCAGACACTCTCTTGTCATATTATTATATTAAGTAACTGGAGACAATTTTTCCTTCCACATGAATGGTGATTCCATTTTGGTAACTAAAAATTATTTAGAAAACCTTATGTCCAAAAGTGTAACTGTAGACTGTTCTAACAAAGCGAACAAGTTATTTTTTAGGTCTCGGATGTACTTCCGAATTAAAGAATTAAACAAGTGTCTTAACAACCTGACATTGCGTAAAAGAAAAAATTATAAAAACTGCTACTTAGTTGCTGTATGCAGGTCTATTTAACATGCACAAAATTTGAATAAAGTGCATGGCATGAAAACTGTAAAACTTATTTTTGTCTTTTCCAAGCCTCTTACTTAAATCTGATGAAATACATTATTTAAAAAGTAAAAATTTTTGTTTTTTTATCAATCCATTAAATTTGTGGTTTTATTTTGGGGCTTTTCTTCCCCTTGGTAAAAATTATATTTACTAATGTGTAGGCCACTAATCAATTTTTGCCAACTAACAAAATATAATAATTTTATTAGATATCGATTATATGAATATTTTTATTTTCCGGATACCAATATAATCACGAAACTGGGAACTTTACAAATAACTGAAAATCAATTTAAATAAAAGTAAATAGTTTAATAATTTTCCTCTAAACTATAAAAATTACTTAGTTTCTGTTAGTCATAATTCATTCATTTTTACTATTCTCAAATTTCATTCGCGTTCGTATTACGAACGCATAGACGGGATTATGCTTTACTCTGTTGCTGACGTCATGCGACAATCGGAAGAGCTTACGTAACTAGAATATCAGGGTGTGCATATTTCCGGGTCCCGGTGAATTTGTATCTATTTTAATCCCCCATCCTAATTACAGGCCAACTGGTAACTCTGGTGCGCAGTTAATTTTTAGACAACCCATTAACTACAGGTGAATTGGTAACTTTCATTTTTTAAGTATTGCTGATAATCTAATATCGGTATTCCAGGTATTTCGCGCTGCACTCCTAGAAAATGGAAAAAATGACACAGGAAGTGAAACCGATAACGAAACGAAACGCAAAAGAGAAAACTTGGATGACTGTTTTAATAGAAGTAATATTACAAAACGGTCACCAAGCAAAGCAGGCAACGAAAACAAGGAAGACATGGAAAATGTTATGATTACAATGATGAAAGAGCTAATGAATAAAAACGATTAAATGCTTTAGGAAATAAAACAAATAATGAAAGAACAACAACAAACCAATAAAGAGTTAATGGATGTAAAATCAGAGAATCAAAAACTAACAAAAGACGTAAAACAGCTACATGAAAGAATGGAGCAACTGGAGAAATTTAGCAAAAAGAAAAGAAAAGAAAATGATTATAAGAAATTAAAAGAAGAAATGGAAAATTTCATAGCCCAAGAGTTGCAAACACAAATAAAACTAAGAATTGCAACAAAAATAGGAGAAACAGTATGCACAATAGAAACAGAAACCCTCACGGATAAAATGGAAATCCTAAACAAGAAACATAAACTACAAGAGTATAAAGATCGTATCTATATAAACAACGATTGGACATCGAAAGAAAAAGAAATACAAAAGGAAATAACTAAAATACAAAGGACGAAAGAAGCAAAGGTAAGCAAACGAAAATCGGCTACAAGAAATTAATAGTGAATGGCAAAATCTGGATATGGGACGAAGAGAGAGAACAGCTGATAGAAAATTCAAAAAAACTAATAAACGAAGAACATCGGCTGAAATTGACATGGCAAAAAAGACTCGGCAATGCAAACGGTTAACGAAAACAAAATAACGCACACAAAATAAAGAAAGAATATCAATAAGAAGAAGATGCCATGCTGGCAGTAGGTAAGATGCATACGATGAGGGGATTGATACAAAGAGGGAACGAATGGTACGGCATTTATGGTGAACAAAAAAATGAGGGAAAAAGTGATAAACTTCAAAGCAGTTAATGGAAGGATATCTTACATAAGAATAGAAAATAAATAAGCCAACATCTCGATAGTCAATTGCTATGCACCCACCGAAGAAGCAAACCAAGAAGATAAAGCACAATTCTACGACATCCTGGAAGAAACCTGTGAAAATATTTCGAGGAATGACATATTAATAATATTGGGTGATTTCAATGCGAATATCGGAAAGGAGGACTATAATCGTAATGTAGCTGGCAAAGAAACCATTCATGAAACTACGAATAATAAAGTAGGAGAAATCTGCAACCTAGCAGCAGCAACAAACATATATAATAATAAAGACTTTTTATTCATTTGGTATGTAAAAACAAATAAGCATATAGTTACAGCACATTGAAGAATATAGAACAAAAGCAAAAAAGTTAAACCCTATTGGGATAACATCGGGCGAAGTCTAGCTAAAGCTACTCTTACTTAACCAAATGCTAATCCCCGACGCTTCTAATTAATCTAAAAATAAACCTAAACTAACTAATTAAAACGAAACCTAACTTAAAAAAAAGGTGGAGAAAAAAACTAAATATTAACCAAATACTCAAAAAAAAATATTTTTTTTCAAACTCATCATTGGGAAAAAATTCTTTCAAAACAGCCCAACCAAAAATATGTCCATGAAGCTCAATGCACAACCAAATTGTTAAGCAATGTTATTGTTTATCAAAAAGATATAAACGAAATTTATACTTGAATTGATTAATTGAATATAGTTTAATATTATGAGGAATTGAATTATACAGCTTTACTGCGTTGTAGGTAAAACTCCTTTGGAACCAAGCTGATCTGTGTTGTGGCATTGTGAAAGTGTCTTTCAATCTCACGTCTCGCATATGGATTTCCTTTCTTCGGACGAGCTTTTGTTTAAGGATAGTGGAGGTGTTTGGCATCAGAAGTAACTTGTGAATAAAGTTACCCAGATGATATGTGCTTCTATTTTTCATATTAAGCCAACCGCATTCTTTTATTTTATGTGAAATGTGGTCATATTTTCTAATCCCGTAAATCAGTCTACAACAGGAGTTTTGCATTTTCTGTATCCTATTCTTCTCCGCCTCCAGTAGACATGGCATAAAAATAAAATCATATAGTTAGTACTGGGCATAAACATAAAAAAGAACACAAAATAACATGGATGATACCAGGAAGAATGGATGGAAACCAAATAGATCATACTCTAATTTCGAAAAAGTGGACACAAATAGTACAAGACGTAAGGTCATATAGAGGGGCAAATGGAGGCACTGACCACATATTGTTGATAGCAAAATTTAAGATGAAAATAATCAAAGCAAATAATCATAAGGAAGGAAAAAGGAGGAAATGGAATATAGCCAATCTGAAAACGCAAGAAACAAAGCAACAATATACAGAACAACTGGAACAGAAATTGGGTCAGTATGAGCACATAGAAATAGAAGGAGAATGGAAAAACATAAATAACAGCATAATAGAGACAGCAGAACAAATAATAGGATTCCAAAAAACAAAGAATCGAAAGAATTGTTTGATGAGGAATGTCACCAAAAAATTCAACTGAAGCACCTCGCAAGAAACAAATGGCTACAAAGTGCCGAACAGGAACAACTGGACCAATATAGAAAAGAAAAACAAGAAGCATTGAAACTCTATAGAAGAAAGAAGAACACATGGATCTCTGAACAAAGGCAAGAATTAGAAACGAATAATAAAGACAACAAGAAATTGTTCGTATAGATAAAACAACAATACAGTACCAAAAAAATCTGTCACAAAAATAAACAAAAAATATTGGGAAAAACATTTCACGGACCTATACAAAAACGACAACAAGGCATATTCAGAGGATGAGGATATAAGAGATAACAGAGGTGAAGAGGAAGGCGCATGGAGGTATTAAAACAACTAAAAGTAAACAAAACACCAGGGCCAGATGAAATCAACAACTAACTGATCATCAACGGAGGAGAGGAGCTCACGAAGCGAATGCACAAGTTAATGGTTACAATTTGGAAGGACGAAAGCATGCCCATAGAATGGAAAAACGGACACATCGCACCAATCTTTAAGAAAGGAGATCCAACTAAGTGCTGCAACTACAGACCAATTATGCTACTAAATACAACGTATAAGATATTGACCACAATTATAAGAAACCGACTAAATCAATACACAGAAAAATTTATAGGACCATACCAACAGGGTTTTAGAAAAGGAAGATCAAGAATAGATGCAATACACGTACTGACACAAACAATTGAAAAAAGCTATGAACATGATATAGAATTATACATACTATTAATCGACTTCTAACAGGCCTTCGACAGCATATACAGACAACCATTAAAAAAAATTAAAAAAATGGAGATACCGGTAAAATGAATAAGACTAACTAGAATGACAATAATACTCAACAGCAAAAGTTAAAACAAATGAGGGCGATACAGATGACACCAAAATAGAACTTGAAGTAAGACAAGGAGACAGTCTGCCAACGACACTATTTAATATCGCTCTAGAAGGAGCAATTAGGGACACAGGGCTGAAAAAGACAATTGTTCAAAGCTCAACACAGATCAGATCATAGGATATGCAGATGACCTGGGATTGGTAGCACGAGATAAAAAAAGACTAGAAGAGTCACTTTTAACCCTGGTAACAGAAGCAAAGACGAGAGGATTAATAATCAATCAGAATAAAACAAAATATCTTATAAGCACACGAGACAATGTAAACAGAATAACAGAAATAAAGATAGGTGAAAATACATTCCAGAGAGTAGATTGCATTAAATACCTGGGGGTGATAGTGGACGGCAAAAACGGAAGGAGTATAGAGATAAACGAAAAAATTAAAGCAGGTAATAGAGTATATTGGAAATATCACCGACTACTCAAGGACAAAAACCTGAGCAAAAAAAACAAAATCAAAAATATACACAGCAGCAATCAGATCAGTGATAGCCTATGGGGCAGAAGTAATGTGCCTTACGAAAAAAGACGAAGAAAAGTTAAGAATAATTGAGAGAAAAATTATGAGAAGAATACATGGCCCAGTAAAGACAGAAACAGGGGAATATAGAAAGCTGATGAACCATGAAATAATAAATATAAATAAAGGAGAAGATATATTAAAATTCATTAAAGCACAAAGGCTCAGATGGTTTGGGCACACACAAAGAAGAGGGGTAGAAGAACTGATCAGGAAGATAATGAACTGGAAACCAGTAAAAAATAGACCAAGAGGAAGACCAAAAATAAGATGGGAAGATCAACTGCTAGACGATATATCAAAGATGGAAATTGCAAACTGGAGAGAAAAGATTCAGGACCTGAGAGAGTGGAACAAGTTAGTAGAGAAGGCAAAAAACATCACAACCTATGAACTACGACCTAAAAGAAAAGCGGACTAATTTACCGCGTGAAATGGATTAAAAGAGCTCATATTTGAGCGAACTATACTCTAACAAGAGTGAACGGTCCATATAATAATTCCAGGTATGTACCTGTATAAATTACCCTCCTTGAAGGTGGTGTAAAAGGTACTCATCATTTATGTATTGTCTTTTGAAAGGATTACTAGAGAAAATCCAAATAAATTTTGAAAAATGGCTGAAATCGCTGAAATTCTTGTAACAGATTTCGTAATGAGTGAACATGGGTGTAAGTTATTGGTGGTAAATGATTTTAAATTTCACTTAAAGAAAGTGCTAAAAAGTGGAAAACATTTATGGTACTGTTCTGCATCTGGTTGCCAGGCAACCTGTTATACTGACGGTTAGTTTTTTAATATTTTGAGTAGTAACTATGTTGGTTATCAACAATTTGATATCAAAAATGCACATTTTGCCATTTTTTGTCTACCAGTAAGAAGAAAAATATTCAAAACAAAATTTGAGATAACCGCATTATAGAGCATGTAAAACAATTTAAACAAGGTTTTATAAATTTCGCTATACTTAATTGTTGCTTATAAAACTATAAATTAAGTCAGTTGAACGTTAATATAACTTATGTAAAAATACAACTTATATCTCGATATTACGTGAAATAGCTCGAAGGAATGAGTAAAAATACACGGTTTTTATAACACTCAGTGTAACTACGTAACAATTGTTTTAGTTTCTATATGGACGGAATAACAAAATTTATGTAAATCATGTAAATGTATTATATATTGACAATTTAAATGAAAAATAGCTGATTTTAAGAATTTTCGTCTATAAGTTACAATATTTTACCAAAAAACTGAAAAAAGAACCGATTAGTTTATTGAAATAGCCTTAAAATGAGTTGAAGTAAAATAGAATTGGAGCTTTGTTTATCAATAAACATTAATGAAAAGTATACATTTACGATAGGCTCTGTGTCGGCTTAATCCGTTACTGTTCAAATTTATTTCTTACGTTTTAAGCTAACTACCTGAGGTACCCCTAAACCCTAAAAATGTCATCAAAACGACGATTTTGAAGCTCTTACGACTGGATTAAAGAAGCTATTATCGATTAAAACAAAAGTTGTGTATTTTCGATTCTAAATTTCAACCATATAATTAAAAATAAAGTGTTTCAGTTGAAAATTCAAAGTTGCTACACCCACCGCTTTCGCAGGCAGAATAAGAACTCTGCTATTGCATAAGTATATAGATTTTGAAAAACCATTAAAAAAGCAGTCCAAAGTTTTTTCGATATGACGTCTAGCTCTCGAGATATTTGACAATCGCCTTTCTGGACAGAGCCCTTAAATAATGTAAATATTCTTATTCAAGCTAGACATAAGCCGAGTGAGAGAGCTGACCGTGAAATTCATTTGCGATGTTTCCAAATTTACCGGATCTCGGATTGTCTGCAAAATATATATTTAGCATATACACAACGGATCGCGCGCGCTGCCCTCTACAGCGGATTTAGTGGTACCACTGCAATATAAAATTCACCAAAAGGGGTGCAAAATGAGGTCCAGACAAAAATCGATTTCCTTGTACCCCAACCATTGTTACATCGAGATGACACTATATACACGTGAATACAAGGTGAGATCCAAAATCGGATCTCGCCTTGCAAAACGGATCTAATCTTGTATAGCTTATGATACAAACGGATCTCGCCTTGATATGAAGACATATATATATATATATATATATATATATATATATATATATATATATATATATATATATATATATATATGTTACAGTTCAAGTTGATTCTCAGTTAGAGTTGACTCCAACTAGCTGGAGTCAACTCCAACTGAAACGAGCAGTAAAAGTTGATTTTAAAAATTTAAATCAACTTTTACTAGTTGGAGTTGACTCTTCCTGGATCGATTCAGTAAATGTTGATTATACGAGAATCTCAAGTGCATTTTTGATGAGTGTGCGTTTCTTTGTTTTGACCGTTTCAACTTCTTATAAGTATACTCTGTAACGTCGCCCCCGTTAGGTAAATTATTCTGATTCGATTTTTTGCACAAACTTACTCAAAAAAATACATCCGTATAACAATCCTTATAACAAATACACAGGGTGTCACGCGGTACCGCGGTCGAAAAATTGTTTAACCAATTTCAATAAAGTCAGTCAGTAAAGTGACTCTTTATCGAACGAGTCTGATATTACGAGCAGAGGAACAGACGCGTTCGATAAAGAGTATTGAGTTGGTGCGTACAAAATTGTATCGTCAATCATAAAAAACATTAACACTTACTTACAACTTTGAGGAATTTTTTTTAATTTTAGACGAAATAAAAAATTCGTATGACAGTAATGACAGATGACTTTTGCATGAGGGCTGGTTTTGATGTTTAATCGATAGTTATCAATATTGTATACCTACTTAATTACTAAATCTGTAAAGTTTTTATTTATTTTGTATGAATATAATTGCGAAACACTACAGAATTTTACTTTTTGACATAAATTTTATTAATAGATAATAAGATAAATTTTGTACAATATTTTTAATAATTAAAGTAAATAAATTTTAATTTCACTCAAATAAATAATCGATTGCTGCCATTGACCACTTACATTCAATCTCGGTTAATTTGATTAATTATCGCGGCAGATAAAGTAACATTCTTCTTTCAATACAACAAAGTGTTACTTTACTGCCGAAAATGAGGGTAAATGAGTACAATAATGAATGATTTTAGTGAATTTTGGCGATAAACAATGATTTTAAACAAATTCGCAAAAATACATAATTTTTTCACTTCGTACAAATTTTTTTCACTTCGTACAGGGTTAAAGATGAGTAGAAAGGTAGACACTTCGCTCTACTTTTCATCCCCAGATTTTTGGAAAAGCGCTCAGCTCTTATGGGAGAGTATGGCAAATTTCCCCAGCCCCGTATCTCAAATTTCCCCAGATTCCACGTGACAACACTCTGACCTTGATTTTAAATTAAGGGTAATGATTTATGTAGGTAGATATGTAATTTCGAACAACCCTGATGAATACTCAAAATATCTATTTTTATGAGCGTTTTATATGAAGACAAAGGAAGGAAAATATAGATAGCTGTTATCTATCTATAGATAGCTAGTAAATTCTGAAAACAATTCTGCTTGGTAAACGAATATTCAAGGATAAATAATAAAATACAAAAATGCTAAATAACAGGCATTTCGTTCCAAAAACACTACGAAGTAGCGATAAGAAAACCACAGCGTATCCTGTTTGAGCCCCTCGCCTGTAAACACATGTGTAGAACGTAGTTGCTTCGTAACAATAAAATTAAAAGGTTCTAAAAAAAAAGCATGTATGTATAAGGGGGGCTTTTTTTTGGGTGGTGAAAAAAGGAAGTGTCGGGCTACGTAAAATTTATAAGTTCGATGAAAGGATCAGGGGATGAAACCGGTAAGTAGCACGTGGTCAAAGCCTAATTAACTCGTAATATCTCGAAAAAATGCATAATATATAAGAAAATAAAGCAATGTGTATTTTTCTTTCAGTAATAGCCACAAAAGGAACACAAAAAGAAAGGCATCGTTGGTCTTCGAAGGATAAATTTACGACAATAAGGTAAGATATTTGTATTTTGTGCTTTCTTATTCACTAAAAGCTAATAAACAACCATAAGTTATGCTTCGTTATTATTCATGAAAGCGCTAATAATTAACCATATGCTTCTTTCAACAAATAGGAAGCATTTTCCTAAAAAATAATAATGCACAAGGGGTCCCTAACGTGCTTCGCTTTTGATAAAGTAGCTTATTTAGAAAATAAATAACAAAATATATATTTTTAGATAATGAGGAGGCCAAAGGGGGCCAAACATGTGACAGGAACATGACAGTCGACGCAGTGTAACAAAAATAAGAAAACTTCTGTTGGAGTGATATACTCCAACAGAAGTAAGAAAAAAAAAACTAAGTAACTAAATAGTTGTGGCTGAAACGAAGAGGGTGAAGTGACTTCTACGTTGAGAAGCCGAAGTAAGAAAACAAAAAAAAAATACTACTTTGCAGTTGTACTGAAGAAAGGGGGATTAGAAGGGATAGAAGTAAAGTGGGAAGAGACAGAGGCAAACTGAATAGAGTTGGCTAGCTATAGATGCAAGAGAGCAACTTGACACTCAAGGATGGATACGGCTCGTTTGCATGCCTGTCGAAGAACAGTAGCTCTATATAGATAGTAATGATGACTAGAAGATGAAATAATAAAATAAGAATAATATACTGAAAATGAATGGAGATGAATAATGACTAAAAACGAACAAAATAAATAAAACTAACTAATCATGGGCGCCATGAAAATGATCTTCGATCATTTTCCCAGGTATCTTACACTGCTTTCAAATATTAAATATATTAAACCTGTAATAGTGAACATAAAGGAATAATAAAATAATTGATATACAAAATAAATACATATTTATTAAAAATAACTACTAGATTTTTGACAATCTCTGAGTTACACAAAGTGTATATCATGTGACTCTAAAATGACAAAAGTTTGCAAAAGTTATGTTCAACCTAAGATAACAACAATGTTACCTGTTACAAAATTACAGGTAGAAGTACCTCTCACTAACATATAGGGTACAAAATTACATAAGTCTTCTACCAAATGGTTATAGTACGCCTGCTACGTACAACTAAAGGAAACTGACAAAGATGAAAATACTACAAATAAATAGGCCCAAGCCTCACTAAGAGAAAATACCATAATGAATAAATAAAGTTAAATATACAATTGACTAAAGTAGAAATGAAGTTGAGATAAATACCGACGATGACCTAAATTAACCGAACAAATGGAATAAAGCGAATAACAGTAAAATATTTGGGAAACAAGCTAGTAATATTAAAAAATAAATTTACCCGAATTACATAAACCAATATCAAAGCAATAATAAAGTATTAAAAACCTAATTTTCTCTAGGCTTATTCCTGTGCACAAGAAGTTACCGTAGATACAAAGTTTGGGAACCAAATAATCTAATATACAAATATGTCAAAAAAAACCAGAGGTAACCTAAATCTGGAAAAAAAACATAGTGTATTTAACAGATAGTCTGATATATAAAAAAACCAATAGTTACTAAAACACCTCACTAAATGTTCCCAAACGAGGTTGCGGTTGCATCCTAGAAAATGATGCACCAGGATGGTGCGACCCCATGACTCCTGTAGGCCCAGGTGCCAAGACGAAAACTGAGCTGGAATGCTCCCATAGCTTGCTCCCAATTAGACATACTCCCATGATGACTTGACTGTGGCTGTAGTGGTTTCTCTAGGTGGTCAAATAAGGTCTATGACTTCATGGTAGGGTTTCTCCTAAATGGCTAAAAAACATTCCCAGTTTTATTTCTCATTTTAAACATGAGCAAAAAGTAAAGGGAAGAAGAAATAATTGAGGAACTTTTTAGAAGCAATAGTATAGAAAAACCGACCATTAAAACTGGAACAAAAACCAATCTCAGGTAACCTTGAACTGTTTTGAGTGTGAATACATGGACAAATGACATTGAAATGATTTATTTGAGGAAATATCTGTAAAAATATATTGAATTTATAAAATATTGGATGTTGAATAATTTAAAACCTACAGAGAAATGGTAATTATTTTCAATATTAATTTGAGGACTTCAAAAATGTTTGGTTATGTAAAACCAAAAACCACATTAATATAAAAGATCGATATAAAGATAATATAAAGATCGAAATCATCTACACCCTTCCCTTAATAGATTGACTAAGAAAGTTTAACAATGGGACTAATATTTTAAATATTCCACAACAAAAAAACACATGACAATGGCTAATTAAAAATTATTACAAAAAAAATAAATCTCACCGAATGATTCCTATTAGGCTCCAACAGGAGTTGTCACACACATGTCTCCCTAACTCGACAACCCTTGCTGGTAACTTTTTACTTTACTTTAAATTGCTTGATGTTATAAAATAAGTTGGATGAAATCATCCGCCATTCTATATGGTACCTCTATTCGACACAACAGCCAACAGTCAAGTAAAGAACGAGAGGCGCTTCTCCGCCAAGGTAAACGTCAAACTCTCTCAGAAAACGAAATCATTCTCGATAGGTGGAGTACGTTCCATCACCGAGGTATGACGTCACGTCAGTGGTCCTATACGAGGAATTAGAGAATTTAAATGGGAGAGCGAAGGAAAATAATTATAAAAATAATTAAAGAGTTAAGTTAGTAACGTGACCGTTACAGCAGGACGTGACAACTGAAGCGACATGTGACATTTGAACGTGAATGATGTGACAGTTGACGTGACAAGATTGTGAGAAGAATCCTAAATAAAGAGGTAAGATATTTGTATTTTATACTTTCTTATTTATTAAAATGCTAATAAATATCCATATGCTTTTTTCAACAAATAGGAAACATTTTTCTAAAAATAATACACAAAGGCTCCCTAACGTGTTTCGTTTTTGATAAAGTAGCTTATTTAGTGTTGACAGGTCAAATTTAAAAAAGAGTAGCCTGAAAATAAAATAACTAGAATTTCACTAGATCTGTTCAACAAAAAATATTACGTAAATGCATCTATAAAATTGACTGCTTTTATAATATCGTCCCATTTAAACATCGGGAATTGGAAAAGATTATAAAAATATGGTATTTATGCGGTAATCGATGAAGTAAACCCGCTTAGATAACGATTTCCTGTTTTGTTAAACCATTTTGCGATCAGCTTATGGCGATAAATTCTACTGTTACAGGGGTGATAATAAAAGTTACATAATGGAAATATTATTCTTCAAACAAAAAATATAATCTAAAAGGGCTCATTAAGTAAATTATTAGGGTGGTTAAAGGTGGTGACAGTTGTACACAAATAAACATTTAAATAAAAAAAAGGGTGTACATTAATAGCATGAATTATGAGTTATTATTGAAAAATCATACATCTATTTCCATGGCCTACCCAGGAGGTAATAATTAAACAGTCCTCACCATGTACAACTATATGACAAGGTCTGCTTAATTATTGGAGATGTTTTTAGGCCTCGTTGAGATTCCCCATCTCATATCTTAATATAGCGAGTATAGAAAGACATTAGATAGGCCTACGTTATATGTATTTTGTATCCCTTCATTTTTTTTTGTTTATGTAGAAAGAGCATATAACAGGTGTATGGTTCATCAGACATCTTTTTATGATCTGAGTGTCTTTTTTTTATTTTTTATTTTATTTTTTTTTATTTTTCTTTGTTTTTTTGTTTTTATGTATGGCTACACGGACACATGGCTCTGGAGTTAAACAGAGCATTAAGTATCAATGTTTGACCATATCAGATATCTTTTAATGGTCTTTAGAACGTCTTTTGGGCTACATATTGTATTTTTAGGCCTTTATTTAATAAATTTTACACCATATGCAAGTCATTCTTCGTAAACAAAAACATGAAAGGATACATGTAAATATTATGCAAAAAAAAGTACAACAGCTCTGAAAAATTGTGAAAATAAGATAACATTCTGCAATTTACGAATCATGTGTATGCTTTGTAGTTGAAAGATAAGCAAAGCACAGACAAAAATGAATAAAAAGTACTTATCGGGGCATTTTTAAGATTTGAATATCAAATTTCGTATCTTTAAGTTGTATATAGGCATTGGAGCTGATCACCTGTTCGATCTGCTCTAACATTTTTGACATATTGACATCTGAGCTAGCTGTTGTTGAAATAGGGTGATTAAAGTTGTCATTTAAGGCAACAATGCGTATTCTGTCATTCTTTTTGTAACCAGCTTGTTTTTTTATGTTGTTAAGAGCAGACTCTAATGTATTTTTCAAAGAATCATGATTAAGGGCGCCACCTACATAGTTATTGCAGCATAGTTGGAAAGTGCACTGATGAGCATTGAATTTTTTAATTTCTCGTTGATTTGTAATACTAACAGACCACATCTTGGTACGCCTGTACTCTACGAGTGTTCAACTGTGAATGAAGAGCGTTTGTTGTGTGAGTTAAATATATCTAAGGGGCCTTGTAACCTAGAGGTATAGTATCCATAAAATCATTATTCGGTATGATCTTACGTTTTTTGTAGTCCATCTTAAAGGTCTTTGACACCCTCTTTCTGGTTACAATGTCTTTAGTGCGGACATCGCGGCATATTTGGTCATACTGCAAGCTGATTTGCTTGGAGGGATCGTGTATGATATCACTCATCGCTGAGGCATTCAGTAGTAGGCTGTTTTCATAGTTTAGAGTAAAACCCTTGATTTTAGTCACCTCTTTGCCTTTGTCTGTTTTGTAGTAATAACTTTTTGGGCCAGTTGCCTGCCATTCTACAATATAATCAAGAGCTCATCATCTGACCCAAGCTCATCGCTCCAATCGCCTAACATTTCACCTGTTTCAACAGTGTTTAGGCCATCATCAATATAAACAACGGAGTCTGTATCGAAATAAGCTACAGCCTCTCCTAGCCTGTCAAGCATGTTATATAATCGGAGCCTGGCATTAGAAGTAGTAAATAAGGCCACAAAAATATTTGTAGATGTGGGATCTTCCACAAATACGTCTTTATAATCATAAGTGACCTGTACTATGTTATCATTTATAAATATGACATTTGTTATGTAGATTTTATCATCGAGCAAAAGGTCGTGCCATCTTTTGAGGTCAGCTACATACTCTGTCTGAGCCATATTCATTCTCTGACCGTATTTACCCCATAGGCTACACAGGAATATTTTAGCGCATGCGCGTTTTCCAGGATTCGGGGCAATTTTAGCCAGATCTAAGTCTAGACCCATTTGCTCTTTTACGACCCGAACGTATTCTTCATTTGAGGCATACGTATGTGGACTGGTTTCTAATTTTATCTTCATAAAATCTTCGACATAACCCTTGAACAAAGCTGTTGAGGTTTGATTAAAATGCCAAACCTCGTAAATATTTATTATTTTATACCCCTTTTCCAATGCTTTATGAATTTCCAAAGTGGTCCATGTACCTGTCAACATTCTTTCCGGTTCTGTGTGTGTACATTCTTCAGGTCTATCCAATACACACTGGTTACAGAGAGGAAACATTAATTTGTCAGTTTTGACAGGTAGGACGGGATGATATAAATTAGTAGGTGGCAGTATTTGGCAATGTACCAGGCCAAACCACATAGGATCGTAAGATTCAGGTGCATATATTTTAACAGGGTGGCCAATGGGGTAGCGGTCATAATACTGTACAGTTGGATACAATGATACAATATCTATATACCTGAGCTTTTTCTCTGTCACATTTAGCTTTATAGCATTTGTTCGGCCCCCGAAAAAAGCATCACGAGGCTTTAGGGGTTCAAAAATGTGAGGTAGTGGAGCATTTTTACATTCTTTTGATTTTAGCCACTCACGTTCCCAAATTTCTACTAAGTTGTAACCTGCTTCTTTTATTTGTGTGGATCTCCGTACAGTTTTTTCGTATAAATCACTCATGTTTTCATTGTTGACATGTATTACTGTCTCTCTCTTATAGCATTCTGAATGGCCATGCCAGAAACAACCCTGATACTGGTACACAGTATTTGTACTGGAGTCATAGCCATCCACTTTTGCCCCGCAAATTGTCACTTCTCCTCCATTAAGAGCATGTTGTACGGCTGGAAACTGACTCAGCCATTTTATCGACGCCTGGCTATAAGTCTCCTTTATGTCCTGCTTTACAACCCCAATAGTGTTTGGTTGCAGATATTTGGACCTGTATATAGCCATGCAAACACTGGCAATGGTCAGATATTGAAAAGGGTCTATGTTAGCAATTCCCAAAAATTCCTTGCGAAATTCCAGGCAACCAAGTCTTAAAATGTCTACATCAGAATCACAATAAGCATGTATCTCCTTTTGAAAATCAAACTCGTCGTTTTTATGTGCCTCATGCCATTGTAGAAACTCTTCCCTTTGCTTGAGCTTCATTGTGTTGGAACCATAGTACTTAACATCTGGTAAACAGCCTTTATAATCTTGGTTTTCAGGAATATTGAAATAGTGAGGAGATAGGTAAGCCCTTCTTAGCCTCTTTTAGATCAAATGTTTTAGGAAAATTTGCCAGAGGGCCACTCACGAAATTAGAGCTGTCTATTATTTTCAATTTAAGAGGCTCAACTTCCAAAAGCATCAGTTTTGAGCCATTGTAGATTGTGTAAGGCTTTATCGTATTGTCCACACAGTACTTCAATATAAAATAGGAATCGTATGATTTACTATTGTGAGCTATGGCGGTATAATTTCTATGTTTCTCAGAAATTAACCATTTACAAAACTCTTCGTTATCTTTAAAAACAAATTTCTTTCCTTCAAAATCGTGGGCTATTATCAGATTTGGAACGTGTATACCTGTGTCCTGCATTGCCTCGTAGTCGAAGAATAAATATTTTTCTGTATACGAACACCTCCTTATGGGATTGTCTGCAAAACCGTTGCATAAGCAAGGTTCTGTACATGTAACAGATTTTTTATAATGCTTCCGACATCCCATATTTTCTTCATCACTAAGTTTATTACATATACAAGGTACGCCACAAAAGCCTCCTTTGGCAGGTTTCTTTACCATGTAGCATTGATGGGTAGCTATTTCTACAAATGTGTTACAATTTCTACACATTGAGTAACCACACACATGTTCCTTGGCTCTTTTGCATAATTTGTTGCAACTTGTACATTTAAAGACTTCGCTGCACATTGCTGCGTGACTAAGCAAGCACTCTGCGTTATAACAGAAACGGTTGCATTTTTCACACAGCACTGTATTTTTCGTAGCCAAGTCATGCTCAGGACTTTTACAAATTGTACAAAGAGGTACGTTCTTGCACTTATGCTTGTTCTTGCCCTGATAAGAGGTGTCGCATTTGGTACAATAAAAGCGGCTGCCGTACAATCCTTTCAAGTTGTTAATCACGTCAAAGTGATTGCCTTTTTTATATAAATATATTTTGACTGGTCTTTCCACGCCCTCGTAGATAATAGAATTAAAGTTTTCGGCACATACAATTTTTATCTGCACATCCAGCAAATCCTCCGCATTCTTAAAGTCAGCCCAGGTAAACCCTTCAACATAGTAGCCACCCAGCAGATTACATAGTTTTTCTGCCAAAGCAGTCTGCAATTTTCGCCCCTTTCGTACAGTTCTTATTTCACAGGGTGTTAGGCTGCGCCCTAATATTTTATCTATGTGATATGTTAGAGCTGTCACAATAGCCCGGGCTCCGCAAAGATTATCATCATTAATAATCCATGTAATACTCTTTTTTGTTCTTAGATCCTCTGACAAATTTATCATTCTACGCCTGCCGCTACCCCTAGGCATCTTAAAAATTTGTATATCGAATTTTGTGTCTGTTAAATGGACAGTATCACTAGATGTTAATATATTTTCAACCTGTTGCAATAAATTTTCCATATTGACATCTGTAGTCACCTTCGTCGATATAGGATGATTGAAATTGTCATTGTGTGCAATTATGCGAATTCTGTCACCTTTTTTGTAGCCACCCTGATTTTTTGCATCATTCAGAGCATTTTCCAACAGACTTTTCAAATTCTCTTGGTCGTTGCTAAGGGAACCCCCTGTATGTTTCTCGTGAGCTCAAAACTATGTAGATATGTGCAAAATTTAGTTATGAATCGATGAATCATAGTCCTTAATGACCACATTTTTGGAAATTATCAAAAATTTTTTCAAAACTAAAAAATTATTCAAACGTGTACAAATTCAAAATTTAAAGATTCACAATCTAAAAATACCCACAATACTTTAAAATTACTCAATTTCTATAAATTACACAATAAAGAACAACAAAATTTGTTCAACAAAAAAGAAGCATGTACAAATTCGATATTAAAAATGTAATATCTATTTTCAAAATAATTCAAAATATGCAATTTTACAATACCGGCCGTAAGAGCTGATAAGAGCACGAGCTGATAAGAGAGCACGTCTTAAAGCCAGAGCTGACTGATAAGAAGTGAGAGTAAATAGGGTTTTCAGGCTTTTTATACATTTTCGCTCTAGGTCACGTTACACTTGTTGATAAGGAAAAGAGCCTAAGAAAATGCTGTTTGAGAAAAATCAGAGGTGTTTATTTTCAATTTTTCGTAAAAGCAGCTGTGGAAAGTATTTACAAAGCAACAGTTAGTCATTTTACGAAATGCCTGTTGTAAATTATCTGTATTTTCGAGTTGAGGTTTGCACATTATCATACAGTGATAAAGCAAAGGGAAGTGAGTTTATTCAAAATAATGAAAGTATGTAATTTTATAATTAATTATTAGAACAAAACACAATTTATTTTTCGAAAAGCAACGATCATTTTTTCAGGAAACATTATTAAAATTTATGGCAATGTTCCTCTCGGGAGAACTCGGAACAGTTCGGTTAGTCACTCTTCACGGCTGTGATGATTACGTCATCCACTGTTTGTCTTGTATCACAGTATAAGAAAACCAGTTAAAGCCAGTTAGAAGTAGCTGACGTCATCGCTATTATCTAGAAGAAAAGATAGCGATGTGTGCAAGCGATGAAGGAATGAAATAGATCATAAAAAAGAAGGCGAATTTCAATACTATTTTTTATTTACAATTAATACATATAAAACGCTACTTTATTATATTCATTCTTGGAGGTCTTAATGTCCGAAATTTCTTTGGCTGTTCTGCATTTTCTTATATTTAGATAGCGCTGCTCATCTAAGATTTCTTCTGCTTCTTTCCCGGTTAGAGTGTTGTCTTTTGAAAGATTTTTAAGGGCATTCACAAGCATGTCTGGGTCATTAAGTCTGGAATAGCTTATTCATTGTGTTTTTTAAGTCCATCCTTCTATGTCATATCGGAGCACCGACCATATACAGTATTTCATGAATCTTAGTCTTAGGCTTAGGTCAAAGTCAGAGTTCGTAAAGACGTTTCTGAATTTCATGAATGCACTTCTGGCTCTTTCTATCCGCCTTTTAATTTCCATATCAGACAAGCAGTCTTCACATAGCCAGGTTCCCAGGTACTTAAACTTTCTTACGCGCTCTACCTCTTGGTTGTTATATGCTAGTCTTGCATTTTGATGGTGACATAGTTGACGTCTGATTATAAGGAACTTCGTCTTTTTTTATGTTGATGCTAAGGCCCATGTTCTCGCTATGCTCTCCAATTTATTAAGAAGGTTTTGGAGGTCTTCTATATTGTCTGCTATTAAGACCGAGTCATCCGCATATCGTCGACGTTATTCACGTCGCGTTATTTACGTCATTCATGTCACGTTATTTTACGTCACGCTATTTTACGTCACGTTATTTCACGTCACACCATTCACGTCACGTAACAGCATTCACGTCACGTTCTGTTAGGCACTGTCACGTTCTGTTAGGCACTATACGGAAAAGAAGAACTGACAGTTAGTATTGAACGTTGACAGAAGAAGAATTGACAGATGGCTTCTGATGGCTTCTGCTACACTCTATTCCCTAATGGTATAGGTATGGAGACCTACACAGAGGAGAGGAATCGAGATAGGACGACCTTGAAATTTTTGTACACGATTTTGCCTGTTTGCTTGGTTTCTCGCTAGGGTGGCGGTGGCGTAGAGATAGATGCTAGTTTTGCATTGGAGTGAATGTGAAAATTTCGAAAATAATTAATTATTCGTAGTTAATATAAGATTACTGGTTTTGATGGTTAATATTATTTAAATATGAGTGCCAAGAAAGCTTACAATAAAAGAAATTGCTTCGTACCAGGATTTATATCGAGTTATCGTTCCGATAAAAAATTCAAAAGGGAACTTAACGAAGTTAATAAAGACTTTTTATAAATATTTGTCTTTATGTTATTTATAACGTTCATGGATTATACCTATTCGTTTGTATGTTATTTCCTTCGGTGTAAATAAAATTTGTGTATTACCTATTATTGGTTTTTATTTTAACCTGAAAATTATAGTGATAATAATAGGAGGATCTTGAAAGTTTTTCTGTCGAAACAATGCATTTTTTGAGACAAAATATTTCACAAAAATTAACATTAATTTTATAAAAGTCAGACTGTCGTCTGTAGTTAATTTACATATAATTTATTAACTAAATTTAAACATCTGATAGGTAAGCTTTCAGAATATAGATAAATGAAGTGTTCAAAAGAAAAAACATTTTAAATTTTGATAAAAAGAATAATTTAAAAAAAAATTGATCAATAAACTTCAAATTATTTAAATAACTTTTTAAAAACAATTACGTACAGTTAAGTTCAATTTTTTCAACTAACAAACTTTTTGATATCAGTTACAAAGATATTAACAAATTAATTTGCAGTTAAAATACCATTGATATATAAATGTGGCAGTTAGATAATGTGACAAAATATTTCCGCTTCAAAATAAGCTGTCCTCATATTAAAGTAATGACAAATTTAAATTTGATGTCACATCTCCATCTACAATGGTATAAAAAGAATACACTTTTTACCACACGTCGATATGTTATAAGGTTAATATAATTTATTTTTACTGCTGATACTGATGATGATGATGAACCCCAAACAAAGAAGAGGAAAAGAGAGTAAGAATAGTAATTTATGCTTTAGTTATACATTACATAACTAATGATCAAATTTGTTGCAGATGAGAAGAGGTTGCACCACCAACACCACCACCACCCCATAATTATTAATTAATAGTTAGAATAGCGATATATGTAAATTATAAATAAATAAAATAAAAAATATAACAATACAGTGTTTTTTATTATATAGTAAACAAGGGTAAATAGTTAGCAAATTACATATTATAGTTCAATTAGCGCATTATAGACAGTAGGAGTAAATGCAATATATATATAGTGCCAAAAACGCAGTAACCATCGGACGGATTTACTTCTTGAGTGAAACCCTCATCAACATAAAGATTTTCCATATAAACCAAATCACCATTTCTAAAGAATTGCAGTTGGCACAAATCACCTTCACCATAATTCAGACCAAGCCAGATCTCTCCACCATACAATAAACAAAACGTTAGGCAAAGAAGATATACATAAAACGCTAGGGATCCACTGGTCACCGGTTGAAGATGTAGTTACATTTAAAATAAATATAACAGAACATAAAAAAATAACAAAGAGGCTGGTGTTATCAGAAATAGCAAAAATATATGACCCATTAGGATGGATTGCGCCAGTGATAATGCAATCAAAAATATTCATACAAGGTTTGTGGAAAAAAAGGATAAGTTGGGACAAAGAATTGGATAATTCTGATAAAAAAAGATGGATTGAGTATTACTCACTGCTAAAACACCTCGAAGAGATAGTAATACCTAGGTGGAATAATCATACCAATTCAGGGAAAATAGAATTGCACGGATTTGCTGATGCCTCTACCAAAGGATACGGAGCAGTAATATATACTAGAACATTATATCCTGAGGTAAAAACAAGCCTTATAGTAGCCAAGACAAAGGTTGCACCAGTTAAAGGTTTAACAACACTGCCGAGGTTAGAACTATGTGCAGCATTGCTGCTTAGTAGACTCATGAAAAGAACAATTCAATTTATCAAAAAAGAACAGGTCTACAGATAAAGCCTCAAATGGTTTCTCCGGAGAATGCCTTACATTTAAACCTTGAGTACGATTCCTACGATCAAATTTTGAGAGTTGACAAGTAGGGCATAAAGTAATAAATTCGGTTATTTCTCTATACATATTTTTCCATTTATAAAGTTGTCGAATTTTGTCTGCAGTTTCATTAATTCGTTTGTGATAATTACTCGGGTCGTTGTGATATTCGAAAATTATCCTTTGCCTATCTTCTACGGGCGGCATAGTAACGATATTTTTACAAATTACAAAGTTAACGTCTGGATAAAGGAAACTGAGCATTTTATAATAAATATTGCTTTCAAAATAAGGTATGCTATAAGTTTTATTTCGGAATAATACTAGTTTTTTCAAAGTATTAAAATTCTCAAGGCAATGGTGTGGCTTAATTTTAACTATATTAATCTCTCTACTACGATTTTCGTTATATAACTTTAAAATTTTTTCAAAATCCGAGTCACCAACTGTGGGAAAATTATCATTGATAATTTCGAAATGATTTATATTTCTGTCATTCTCATCGTATAGATATAAAATACTCTTATTGTTAACGTCTAAGATTTGCTCATTAGAGTAGGAAAAATTATTTAAAACTAAGTTAGTTTTAACATTCTCAAATTCGGTATATTCATTTTGTTTTTGATGCACATGGTTTAATTGAATTCTTGACAGAGCGTCTGCAACTCTGTTTGCTTTGCCCGAAATATGCTGAATATCAAAATTATATTCACTTAATTTCAGTCTCCATCGTGATAATTTAGAATTAGGATCTTTTAAATTTAAAAGCCATATAAGTGGTCTATGGTCTGTGACTAATCGAAATTTAACTCCAAATAGATATGGACGGAAGTAATTTGTAAAGTGTACAACAGACAATAATTCCTTTTCTGTAGTGGAATATTTCATTTCAGTTTCATTTAATGTTCTCGATGCAAAAGCGATAGGTCGATCCTCACCGTTGTCGGACATCTGTGACAAAACCGCACCGACAGCGACATTCGATGCATCGGTCGTCAAAATAAATTCCTTAGAGAAATTAGGATAAACCAGAATTTTTTCCGAGGTCAAAAATTGTTTACATTTGTCAAAGCATTCCACTACTTCGGGTGTAACATGAAACTTTATATTTTTTTTTTCAACAAACCCGTTAGAGGTTTAGTTAAATCAGCAAAATTATTTACAAACTTCCTATAATAGCCGAATAAGCCGAGAAATGATTTACATTCAGTTTGATTTTGCGGGACTGGAAAATCTAAAATAGCTTGAATCTTTTTCGGGTCTGGTTTAATACCTTCCGGTGTCAATCAATGACCTAAGAAAGTTATTTCATCCGTTAAAAACTTACATTTATCAAGTTCGATCTTTAAATTATTTTTTTTGTATTAATTCAAAAATTATTTCGATATTTTTAAGATGATCTTCGACTGTATTACTAAAAATTAAAATATCGTCCATATAAATGAAACATGGTTTGCCTATGTGCTCTCGAAATATGTCATTCATCACTCTAGCAAAGGTACTAGGAGCGTTTTTAAGCCCAAACGGCATTCTAGTAAATTCAAAGTGCCCGTTTTCTGTGGAAAAAGCTGTTTTTTCGATATCTTCGGGATTCATGGGAATTTGGTGAAAACCCGACGCCAGATCGATTGTAGAAAAAAATTTAGAGGTATTGAGAAGGTCGAAAATATCGCTAATATTCGGGATAGGAAATCTATCGTCAACCGTGATAAGATTTAATTTTCTAAAATCAATTACTATCCTCCATTTTTGAACATTATTTTCGTCAGGTTTTTTGGGGACAATAAAAAATGGCGAATTCCAAGGACTGACAGAATCGCGAATTATTCCCTGCTCTAATGACCTCTTGACCTCTTTTTTATGAACGTGAGGGTGCCGAAAATTTCTAGTACAAATCGGACTGGCATTTTCAGGGTTAGTACGGATATTATGTTTTATTCGACTGCTAAAAGTTAGATGTTCGTTAGGTAACGAGAATATATTTTGGAACTTCACATGAATATCTTTTATCTTTGTTTGTAATCTTTCATCAAGATGGTCTAATTTTAGTTTACTTATAATAGTATCAATTTTTTCAGTTGAGTCGATAACATTACTTCGGACTTGATTTTCGTGTATATTATTTAGACTAAATATATTATGTTCCCGATCAGACGAAAACAATGGGATTTCCTCATGATTAGCAAATAAAGTATTCAAACCAAAGTCAATAACACATTTATTCTTTTCTAAAAAATCATAACCAAGTATTCCATCAAAAGGAGAATTTATGTCTACTATATAGAATTTTTCAACACTCGAAAATAATTTAAAGTTTACGCTCTTTGTAACTTGAATTGGTTCGTTACTAATACCAAATATTTTAAAATTTTCATGATTAAAGTGATAAGAATCTAAAATTTTACTTGGTTTCAATATTGATATAGCTGCCCCTGAATCAATTAATAACTTTAAATTTAAATTTTTAATATGCGCGTAAAGAAGCGGTTTATTTGCTACTTGGTAAATTGTAAAGTTGTCAGCGGAACTTGCTCTAAAAAAATCCTGATCAAGTTCGATTTCTATGTCTTTTTCGCTTTCTGAACTGTCGTTGTCGCAATAGGTATTATGAACAACATTGTGAGATTGTGGTTTACGATAACATTTTTCTGCTTTATGTCCATATTTATGGCAAAAAGTGCACTTTGGAATGGTTAATTTAATTGGTGGATTTGGATTTATCGATTGATTTGTTGAACCGGGCGCAGAAAATATTTTTTGCGTACCTGCATTACTTGAAGAAATTGTATTGTCATTATTTATATTTAATTTAGAAAAATTGTCATTTGTTTGTTTGAAATATTGTTGGTTTTCATAATCGTTTAAAATTTGCTTAATTTGAATCAACGAACTGGGATTTAAAGAACGAAGCATTTGACACAAAGGTTCTTTTATGCCCGTAATAGCGGTCAGAATTGCAGTCTTACTGTGAAAATTATTTAAACATTTTTTTTTCAACATTGTTCAAACTTGAATCGTATTTGATAACTTTACTGATTCTTATCAATTGTTTTTCAATTCTATCAACGAAATTTACCGGTTTTTCATTAGAACGTTGCTTAAAATGGCATAACTCAAAATTTAGACACTGCAAATCCAAATTTTCACCAAACTGAGAAAGGAGAGCATTTTTTATCTCTTGCCATGTCGAAAATTCTTTCGAGCCAATGAAATCAAGAGCCTTTCCCTCTAACCTGCTTTTTACAATAAAAGGAAAAATTTGTAAATCCGCTGGGTCAAATTTCGCAAAAATGAAATCAACAGAATCTATAAAATAGTGTAATTTTGAAGAAGACCCATCAAAAACATTTATAAGCTTGATAGCTTTGTCACTATTAATATAATTATTAGTAGTGTTGGCGGAAATTATGGACGTATTTGCTGTTACGTCGTTAGTTGCCATTGTATTAACAAAAATAAGTTAAACAAATAAAAAAAATAAAAAAAATGCAAATACTAGATATGATATCTTAAAAGTTTGAAAATAGCGAAACAGAGTAAATAAAAAAATGAAAACAAATACAAAATTAATATAATTCGACTAACCTCAAGTACTTCCGTGAGAACGTGGCCTTACACCGGAACGGGTCGAGAACGTTGCAGCGTCTCAGATCAGGTGGATTTACACTGGAACGGGAAGAGAACGGGTGGAGAACGTTGTAGCTTCTGGATCAAGTGGCTGTACACTGGAACTGGTCGAAATTCTAAACTGTATGTAGTTGCTCCTTCTGTGGAAATGCTTCACCGTTTCCAGGGTCGAGTGGCTTTTCACTGAAGCTGGTGGTTGAGAAGATTTCACGAAGTTGCTAGTTGCGCCTCTCCAGAACTTCCGAATTGCTTTGTGGCTTTACACAACAAGTGGCCTTACACTTGGAATTCTTCAAGTTGCTTACGGGTTCCTTCAGTTTTCCTTCCTCGTCGCCTTACACTCGGAACTCAATACTAAGTCACTAATTCTCCAATTTCCCAATTAACGATTAAAATCGATTAGAAATAAAGGCTTTACTTTTTCTAATTGGAAATTTCTACTAACTGCGCCAGTCTTATTCTTTATAAAATGTGGTGTGTTCGTTGGAGAATTGAGTAACGTAACTACTGAAGGAAATGCACAAATTTATTGAGATGTTAACAGTTAGAGATACAAAACGATACTAAACTAATGAATACAAACTACATATTTCTTAAAACCTTTCATAGTCCATGAACATTTCTCTGACACCGCGAAATTACAAGCGTTGGTGTTTATCATGTCACGTAGTCTAAATATTGAAATATAAACACACACAGTGGCGTGCTCGCCATAACATATATATATATATATATATATATATATATATATATATATATATATATATATATATATATATATATATATTAATATATATATATATATATATATATATATATATATATATATAATGAATAGTTTTGGGGAATGCAGTCAATGTGTTTTGGGCTGATTAGAAGAGAAACACTTTGAACTTTTGTCGAGCTTTCGGACAATTTATTTCCTTTATCAAGACAATCTAAAAATACAAATGTTTAAATTTAGATGAAAACTAAAATATATATATATATATATATATATATATATATATATATATATATATATATATATATATATATATATATATATATATATATATATATATATATATATATATATATATATATATAAAAGAGACCAGAAGGGAAGTCTTTGCTGAGAATGTTAGATAAAAGGTTGTAGTATTGGGGAATTCAGCAAATTTTATGTGAAAAGAAAATATATATATAATATATATATTAATATATATATATATACAACAAAGGAGCACTCGTATATATATATATATAGATATATATTGATGTGATCTTGATTATTGATATGAGATAATAATTTTATATGTCATTTAATTTAATCAATGCTTTAATAATAATCTAATTAATTTACCAGATCACATATCAATATGTTTTCAATCTCAGGGCTTTTTATAAAATTAATTACTTACATACGTGGCTTCTAAGTATTTCTCAATGGTTCCTAATCGGGATAGGAAAGAAAAGAGTAAAATAATAACACATATGAGTTACAATTGTAATCAAAATATTGTTTATTTTATTTAAATGGCAATCACTGCTTATTATTTGCTATATCTTATTATTCTTAAAAATAACATTTACACATGGGAATCTTATTTCCTTTTGGTTTCCAATTGAAAGTTTTTATTAACATTTAACTATTATGATTTATTAGCAACAATTCTATTTAAGTTTGATGAAGCTTTTCTGATATTATTGACTATGTTTCTTCAATTTTAAATGTGGTATTTAATACGAAAAACCCATACATTCATGTCCAAACAAATGAGACTGACCTTTTTCTGGTGAACTAAGAATGTCTTCACACAAGACCCGTTTCCTGCTATCCTTGGCTGCAATCAAAACCTCGTCCTGGCTTCCAGTAATATTCTCCTCTGAAACTAGCTCGTATAGCTCTCGTTTCCTGCTTCTGTCGTGATGCTGTGTTCTACCTTTTTCGAAACTGCAATCAGCTACCGGGAACTCTTGGCTCAAGGAGGTTCTTTTACTCTCAACCTGGCCTACCTCTCGTTCCGCGATAGATACTCCACACTCACGGAACTACACCGGCTTTCTCACTCTCCGTACACTACCGTCTACTACTCGACTTCACTTCTCGACAGCTCAAAACATTCTGATCTCTCTTTGTCATTCATTCCCCTACTTTCTAAATATCCCTTCCAAATTCACAAATCAATCTTCCACCACCAACTCTCATTCGTAATATTCCTCAAAACCAATTTTTAATCTTTCTAAATATGCTTAATGGATTTCAAAAGAAAATATTTAATTCCCATTCTAAAATACTTTCTAACTATTTACAAATTTTAATGACCTATTCTCTCTTTCAAATGAGTCTTATTTAGCATAGGCTAATGATCGAAACCTTCCGCGAAAAACGATAATGAACTATCATCTATTTCACTGAGTTTTATTTAGCATAGGCTAATGATCGACCTTCCGCGAAGAAACGATAATGGTACGCGTCATTCACTTTGTTTATTCTAAGCACATTGTTCCGAGTTTCGTACGCTTATTCTAATCACTTCTTAAAATTACATATAACAATTTGTTGTATACAGGTTGTTTTAAATTTATATGCCCGTGGTTGAGAAAATTGAAAATATTTTATATTGAATTGAATTTTGTTTATAATTATCAAAATTTAATTTTCATATCAAATAAAAATATAACAATATATATATATATATATATATATATATATATATATATATATATATATATATATATATATATATATATATATATATATATATATATATATATATATATATTTTGATAAGGGGTACCTTTTCGCCTCAGAAACGGTGAATCGGTAGACGTTGTGGCCTCATATATGACGTTGTCGCCTCACTTTGGTGAGGCGACAACGTTTTGGGCTGAAAATTTCAGGACAGCTTTCCAACCACCTTATGAGTCGATGTGCAAAAAATAGTTTTGAGGTGACAAGGTACCCCTTTTCACTATTTTTTGGTTCGTTAGTTCGGCAGTATATCACTGGCGCTAGTATCGGCATTGCATCAGTGACTGGCTGTATGTTGTCGCCTCAGCATATAAATTCTACTTTCTGGTTAACAACCGGTACCTTGTTGCCTCAGATTTTGGCAACGTCGCTTTCAGTTTGCATTGGGTATTAGGTCGTGTAATATAAAAATATGCGCTGTCGGCACCGTAACAAGGCAGCTAAAAAGTTTAAGATAAAATTTGCAGCTTACGATTTAAAATTGTTGCCCTTATACAGGGTGTCCAGAAACTCTACTAACAAACGAAAAAGGGATATTCTCCAGATAATTTTAAGATAATTTAACCCAATTCACTTAGTCCGACAATGCTTCCTAAGAGAACTAGAGCTCTTTGAAGATGGCGTCTTGTAATTAGTTTTTCTTAACTACCGCCAGAACGCTTCTATTTAGAAAAACGAAAATTGGTACGCATATTTATCATCCAGATATAAATCGGTTCTATTCATTGTGAATTTCCAGTACGGTCATAGGCGCCCGTTTTGGGTACGGCAACGGTTATTTTATCCCATAACATTTTTGTGTTTAATTTTTAAGCATTTTTGACTATGGATTATTTAATTGTGAGTTTTTCTAGTACTAAAAGGTACTCTTGCTTTAAAAGTCCATAGAATACACTAGTGTTGCCCAAAATCGGTCTTGGTCTTGCAGTCTTGGTCTTGTTCTTGCGTTTTAGCAAGACCAAGACCAAGACCGCCTTATTTTAGCAAGACCAAGACCAAGACTGACCGTGCAAGACTTGAGCAAGAACAAGACCAAGCCTGCGAGACTCTTGCGTCTTGCAGTTTGAGTGTCGTTTTATGGAATAATACAGGGTGTAACAAAAATACAGGTTATAAATTTAATCACATATTTTGGGATCAAAAATAGTTCGATTGAACCTAACTTACCTTAGTACAAATGTGCACATAAAAAAAGTTACAGCCCTTTGAAGTTACAAAATGAAAATCGATTTTTTCCAATATATCGAAAACTATTGGAGATTTTTTATTGAAAATGAACATGTGGCATTCTTAAAGCAGTAGTATCTTAAGAAAAAATTATAGTGAAATTTAGACACCCGATAAAAATTTTATGGGGGTTTGGTTCCTTTAAACTCTTCCCAAACTTTTGTGTACGTTTCAATTTGATTATATTATTGTAGTACCATTAGTTAAACACAATGCTTTAAAAACTTCTTTGCCTCTTGGTGCTTTTTCGAAAAGTCAGTATTTGTCGAAATATTTTGCATATTACTTGTCAAATCCACCACACATTTGTATATGGCCACATATATGTTATGTTCATCTGTGATATGGTTAAGTGCGATTATGGAGACTTGATAATAATAGGAAAATTTATTTACGATTTACATATTTAGGTATATTTTAAACCATATTAAAAAAGAAGTCACATCTCGATACAATGTGCCTTATCGAAAAAATACACAGAAGCAAAAACGTTTTAAAAACACTGTGTTTAACTAATGGTATCGCAGTAATAGTTTAATTGGAACGTACACAACCATTTGGGAGGTTTAAAGGAACAAAACCCCCATAAAATCTGTACGTAAACATATTAGAAAAGAAGCCGCAACTGGATAAAAACTGCCTTGTCGAAAAAATACTAAGAACCAAAAAAGTTTTAAAAATATTGAATTTAACTAATAGTATCACAATAATAATTTAATTGGAACGTACACAAAAGTTTGGGTGGGTTTAAGGGAATAAAACCCCCATAACATTTTTATGGGGTGCACAAATTTCACTATAATTTTTCTTTAAGATATTCCTGCCATAAAAATGCCACATGTCCATTTTCAATAAAAAATCTCTAATAGTTTTCGATATTTTGGAAAAAATCGATTTTCATTTTTTAACTTCAAAGGGCTGTAACTTTTTTATATGCATATTTGTACTAAGGTAAGTTAGGTTCATTAGAACTATTTTTGGTCCTAGAATAGGTGATTTAATTTATGACCTGTATTTTTGTTACACCCTGTATATTAGTTCGGGTATATGCTTAGAGACTATGAGATACAAAAAAATATGTAACAAAAATTTGGAAAAATGGATTTATCCGCATTATGAACAATACGATGAACATACATACCGAATTAAAAATATGAACACTTATTTATTGGATACGTACTCAGAGGTCATAATAAATTATTATACAATGTAAAAATAAAATATTTCATTCTTTTCTAATATCAGACGACGCCTTCGCTCCGAAATTAATTACAATTGAGCAATTGTCTAGATTTTGAGAATAGCAACCTTTCATAAAATAATCTTCTTGTGTTGTGTGTATAACAATATCGCATTGAAACTTTTAAAGAAGTATGTCGCCTATAAGGTGATAAAAATATAATACGAATACCATATTCACTGTTACGGACTCAATTGTTTTTCCTTATCCATATCGTAAAGACTAAACATCCTACTTTTTGCAGGGTGTGCAATTAGATATTAGATCAATCGGCCCAACAAAATTTTTTGCTGAAAAAGCACTAGATAAGATAATGCCTGGCTACCATGTATAGTCCATTGGCGCACGGTAAAATGATAAAAAACCTTCAAATTTCAAAAAAAGAGATATTTATTATTATATAAAAGAGATATTGGCCGATGTGTGATTTTGCCATTGTTTTTTTTATTGTTAATGAAGAACTTATGAGAGGATGGGTGATCGGGCTGCATTAAAAACTAAAAAACAATGTTTTTTAAAATGAAATAAACAAATTACTTATCGACAACTGATAAATAAAGTTTAAACTTCAGTTTAGGCAGTTCGAGATTTCGAAAATAATATTTTTTTTCACCTACCTCTACCGAAAGTATACTTTTCCGGACCTGATTGTAGGGAGCAAAGTTGTACTTTTCCTCCCTAGGGAGGAAAATTAAAAGTAACGTCATATGTCATTCCTGAAATATAACTTATTGACGCCCTGTATAATATCTATTTTCTATTACGTAAGTATCTATACATTTTAACATTTATATATAAAACACTCTGTATTTTGCAGAATGGTAAAAAACAGTAAATTGTTATTTTGATTTAACAATGTTTACATTAATAATTTGACTTATATTTGACAGTTGAGAGTTATATTGTATCTACTTGTTCGATTTAGTTCTAACAAATTTTGTTGGTAAGTTACATAAAATAAATTAAGTAAAAATGAAAAAATGACTTGTTATTTGAGGAAGGTGGGAAAACCGTATGTATAACATGGGAGTAAAGTGCCTTTTCCACCCTTGGATGATTACTGCCCTCCGCTACGCATCGGGCAGTAAACTTCATTCTCGGGAGCAAAAGTAGCACTTTCCTCCCTTGTTATACAAATAGCTATTACTTGTGATTTTGAGCCTTGAACATCGTCATTTTTCGATTTTTTTCAGTTTTAAATTGTTTATAACTCGGAAACGAATAACTTTAGACAAAAACTACAAAAGACCTTTTTTTGTTCCATATAATTCAAAGAACCTAAAATAAGTCTGCCAGGGCTGAAACAATTGATTTTTATAATTTGTTTAATTCTTTTTTAAATAAATATAGAAATAACTAATATATAAATTACGGCATTTCGGTATATAGGAAATATTACATGAAAATTAATTAGTAGTTATTATGGTTCAAAATGCAAAAATATACAGGGTGTTCTATTCGAAATACTTAAGTTCATTATATTTTCAAAAAAACGCAAGATCTGGTAACAATCTGTAATTACCACTATAATATCGGCCGCACTAGAACACCTTTATTCACCAAATTCTATAAAAATCGTTCAAGTCGTTTCCGAGATATTTGAGGGGTTCTATACATAAATCTCACTCTGTATAAATGTTATATAATTAGACTGCGTGTATTACTTTGTATTAATTCTTGTTAAAAAAAAGTCAATCTTAAAATTTTCAACTAATAGCAAACAAAAATTTTCAACTAATAATAGTGTCAAAGCTATTGCGTACTGTGTTATAATTTAATTTGTATTTTTTTTATTTTTTATTTGAATAAATGGCAAATTGTAGAACTCTTCTATTCCATTTCATTTCATATACCTAATGTGAGAGTCCATCAATCCCTTTCTAGACAGATAAGTACAAGGAAAAATAAAAGAGAAGAGAAAATTATATAAAAAGTGGCAAGAAACCAGATCCGACACAGATCTTCAAAACTATATGGTGGCAAAAAAGGAAGCGAAAGGAGCAGTAGCAAAAGCCAAAGCAGAAGCGTATTCAAACCTATATGATCAACTTGATACCAGGGAAGGCGAAACGAAGATATATAAAATAGCCAAACAGAGAGCAAGGAAAGCAAAAGATTTTAATCAGATTTGATGTATCCGAGATGAAAATAATAAAATACTAGTTCACGAAAGGGAAGTCAAAAAGAGATGGAGAAAGTACTTTGACAGCTTATTAAATGAAGAATTTGACAGACAGCCTGTAGAGTCAACGGAGACAGTAGCAGCAATGGTCACCAAAATAACCAACGAGGAAGTGGCTCAAGCGCTTCAAAAAATAAAGAAAGGAAAAGCGGTAGGACCAGATGATATTCCTGGGGAAGTATGGAGAGCATTGGGAGAGACAGGAACAAGGTGGCTAGCAGGTCTATTTAATAGAATTATGGAAGTCGGACAAATGCCAGACGAATGGAGAAGCAGTATACTGGTACCTGTTTACAAAAACAAGGGAGATATACAACAATGTACAAACTACAGGGCTATAAAACTGCTTAGCCACACCATGAAAATATGGGAAAGAGTAATTGACAGACGGATACGTGAAGAGACCGAAATATCCGAGAATCAATTTGGCTTTATGCAGGGTAGATCAACAACAGATGCAATTTTCATTATAAGGCAGTTGATGGAAAAATACAGGAGTAAAGAAACAAACGCTCATATGGTATTCATTGATCTTGAGAAAGCATATGATAGAGTTCCTCGCGAGATTCTGTGGTGGGCACTCAATAAGAAAGGAGTCCCTGGTGAATATGTAAAGATTGTGAGGGATATGTATGAGGGAGTAACGACTAGTGTTAGGACAGGTGTGGGAGAGACTGATAAATTTCATGTGAAAGTAGGATTGCACCAAGGCTCTGTGCTTAGTCCGTATTTATTCTCATTAGTTTTGGACCAGATAAGCGAAACTACAGGGTAACATTCCATGGTGCTTAATGTATGCTGATGATGTCGTGTTAGTAGGAAATAGTGAAAGAGACTTAGAACAAAAACTGGAACAGTGGAGACAAGCTCTGGAGGAAAAAGGTTTAAAAATTAGTAGGACAAAAACAGAGTATTTGGAATGTTCATTTAAAGATGGAGCTACTACAAATAAAATGGTATCTTTGGATGGTGAAATGATTGTGAAAAGCAATAGTTTTAAGTACCTAGGATCGGTATTACAGAGTAATGGAGAAATAGATGGAGATGCATGCAGTAGAATTAGGGCTGGATGGATGAAGTGGAAAGAAGCGAGTGGTGTGTTGTGTGACAGAAAAATTCCAATGAAGCTGAAGGGAAAATTCTATAAAACAGCCATAAGACCGGCTATGATGTACGGGACTGAATGTTGGGCAGTGAAAAAGAAAGAGGAACAACGAATGCATGTGGCGGAAATGAGAATGCTTAGATGGATGAGTGGAGTGACAAAGAAGGATAAAATTAGAAATGAGTATATTAGGGGAAGTCTAGGTGTGGCACCAATTGATGCCAAAATGAGAGAGCATAGGTTAAGATGGTTCGGTCATGTTCAACGTCGAGACGTTAATCACCCAATACGAAGAATAGCTGAAGTGCAGATTCCTGGAAGGAGTAGGAGAGGAAGACCAAAGAAGACCTGGGGGGAGGCGATAAGGCAGGACATGTTGGTAAAGGGGATTAACATTGATATGACCCAAGACAGAATTGTGTGGAGAAATGCAATTAGGGAAGCCGACCCCGCATAGGGATAAGGCAAAGAGAATGATGATGATGATGAGACATAAATACATGTCTGACGTTGTCCGACGTTAATAACTATATGTTTGCAGTTCCAGGCAGTAAGCTAAAATGGGACAAAGGGGATATTGCGATCCGTAAATTGACAAGCAAAATGAATTTAACAAACCGTGAAGCTATATCAAGCAAAAAATTACGCAAAAATATTGTAACAGTAGCACAAATTTTAAGTATGTCCAAAAATTAAACTAAACAATTTGCCAAGAGTATGGGGCATGATGAAAAAATGCATGATGAATGATATGAATTACCTGCTGACATTTTTATCAAACCGTAAAATTACAAAAATTTTAATAGTAATGGAAAGGGATTATCTTCCTATAGAATATAAAGGAAAATCGCTTGAAGAACTAGATTTTCACCACGATTCAGAAATACGGAAGAAAATAAAAAAAGCAATCTTCAAAATACGAATATTAATTTTCCCAAGTATTTCAGGTATGCAAGAAGTTAAAAAAAGTAAAGCGTTGGTTGCAAAAGATAACGTTCTAGCTCAAACAAGTAAAGAATTTAAAACGAACAGCGACTATAAGTACTATCCAAATAAAAAACTACTCAAAGCATCAAAAAACCAAGCGAGGGAAGATTCCGAATGCGATTGATATATGTGCCTCCACAAAGAAGAAATATTAAAAAACAAACCTTTTAAGAGAACACTTTTCAAATTGTATTCAAGATGGCGTATATCCATCTAGATAAAAAGGTGAATTCCAATATTATAAAATCAAAAATTCAACATCTTATAAAAGTGAAATAAAATATGTATGGCATCTGTAAGTTGTTTATATGTTGCTTAAGTGAAAATATAGAAATTTTTTTTTAACAATAAAACACTGAAAAACGTTTGTTTTCTATACTTCCACAAAATTTATTACAACTATGTTGTTACTACAGCTGTTCCGGCAAAGTGTCTTTCTCAAGTGATATATTTTACAAGGTGTTTGCCTTTTTAAATCTTTAACTGAAGAGGTTGAGGAGTGGGGAGCTGTTTGTCTCGAGTTGGTCATTCAGAATTATATCTGTATTTTTCAATTTATTAATTTCCATTGATTCTAAAAATGATAGTTTAAGGCCTTTATTTTGAATATGTAGAATTTGAAACTCTTCATTGAAAGAATGATTATGATCTAGAAGGTGAAGTGCGTATGTAGAAGTGTCTGTTTTTCTATTGTTGAAAGCCCTTTTGTGTTCTGCTATCCGTTTGTCAAAAGTTCTGCCAGTTTGACCGATGTAAGTTTTCGGACAGTCACCACAAGTTAGTTTGTACACACCAAAATATTTTTTTTACTTTTTGTTGATATTTTTATAAATTTTTTTTATTCTTAGATATAATAAACATCTCACCTACGCCTCAATTAAAGGGTTTGACGACTTAGATATTAGGTCCCCATTTCGCAAACATCCGCTAATCATTTAAACAAAACATAATGAAATTATTTTTGTAGAAGGAAAAAATTAAATAGGTACCTAAAAACCTAGTTTTAGTTTTTCTCAAAATTTTTTTAAATTAGGATCAAAAGAAATTTCAGAAAACCATTTTAGCCCTTAAAACCACCCCACCTTCACCACCTTATGTATTATTTTCGTACACTTTGCTGTAAGAATACATTTTGTTGTAACATTTTTACGGCTATTCATACTAGTTCACTGGTTTTTAATTAAAATTTTTAAATAAACCGTTGACACTTTTTTCTGTGAGATAGATAAATAATAAATTATGTATAATATCGTTAAGAGCCTTTATAATTTTACTGTATAAATGCAATAATTCACACAAAATAATTTGGCTTAGCTTAATTTATTGCAAAATACTAGCTTTGGAATATCTACTAATAAAAACATTTTGCACATATAATCCAAACAAATCATGTTCATATCTTAAGCTTATTTAAAATATCAAAAATATCCATCCTTTATTTTTATTGTAAACAACAATAGAACATGTAAACAAATTCCCACTATTTCTTTACCTACATCCGTATTAAATACCTACCTCTCGCTGTGCACCAAAATTCGACCCACTCACTCAATCCTTTATTCATTTTCCAATATTTGGCAACGCCGTCTGAGGCGACAACGTACTGGCTTTCATTCTTAGTCATGTATAGTTACGAGGCGACAGCGCATTGGATTTGACCGTAAATTTATATATAAAAAAAACATCTAAAATCGTTTCCCCTCTTTAGAGATTCTTAATTAGAAAGTTCCCCTCATTATATATATGCATATATTTAAAAAAAAAAGTACTACAAAAGGGTGAGGCGAGGTCGTCATAGTTTTCACCGCGAGGCGACAACGTACCTTTTATCAATATATATATATATATATATATATATATATATATATATATATATATATATATATATATATATATATATATATATATATATATATATATATATATATATATATATATATGTATGTATATGGCTCACAAATGATAGGAAGCCCGCTACAACCTGCAGATGAATGGAAGCCCGCGGTTTACGGGGTAAGGGCATTGTAGCACTGTCTTATCCCTACAGTCTTACGAAGCCCACTCGTATAAACGCGTTCACAGTGTATATGGATTACGCATTATACGAAGCCCGACGATGTTGCCATGTTTTAATTTACGTTTAAATAATACGACTGTTCTACGAGATCCTTATATGTGTATATAAGTCGTCATATTGCCTGTTATAAGAAGCCCAATTCTATTCAGCAATCTATACGAAGCATTTTAGAAGAGTCAAGATAGAACGAAAAGATGCATTGTTTCGGAGCAATTCAAACAAGATTATCTTTTTCTAAAACTTTTTTTGTTAGTTTATATACATGTTAAAGTAAAAAGTTCTACTCACAGATTTTGCCGCTAATTGTTTATTATTTGTTTAAACAATAACAATAATTGTTTTGTACAGTGTGTCCAATTAACACGTTGACGGACACTGCGTCAAATGTATGAGCAAGTGTTGTGACACTATATGTATTTTGCAAAGTAGAATAGGGAAAAATTCAACGTATATAGACGTTGTGTCACATTACATCAATGGAAATTAGACGACTATAGACGTTCTGTTCGTCAACGTGAAAAGTTGTGCATGGTCTAAATTAAAAATAGAACCATCAGTTCATTTTTTTTAAGCCGTATACGAGATATTATGGCAAAAAATATGAATTTTACTCAAGAGTAAAGTAGCTTTATTATTCAAAATATTGAAAATTGTTATAATGAAAAGTTGTTTGGAATTAAGAACTATATTCTAATATGCCATTTCATCTTTCTAATTAAAAAAAAGTTGAATTTTTCTTAATTATGGATATACAACATTATTTTCAGTTATTTCAATTATGATAACTCTTTTATTATAGACCAGTAAGGATCTGTGAAAAAACGTCTATTTTTGGATGTGAAAGGTGGCATTCGAATTTTTGCAGATAAAGTAAGGTGCTTCGTTAATAATAATTTACTTATGCTCCTTCTCAAATATGCCCGGAACATTAATAAAAAAAAATAAAATATTTAAAAATTTCGAAAAACGTCGATTTTTTTCTGCTTTCTTTGCTTATAACTTTAAAACGATTCGTTTTGGAACAAAGTCGTAGTGAAATAAAATAAAGATAATTGAATTTTGTATGATATCCGACTGGTCAAAAATGTCTTAACTTATTACCTTTTCTGCAATATAACAATAAATACAAAATAAGGGGGCAAAATATGCCTGTTGTTATTCAATGTTTTTAACCACTTCGGTGGTACTTAGAACCTTAGTAATTCGCTTAGGAAATTATTTGTAACATACTTAAACCGTGTACCAAATTTCATTAAAATCGACCTAATAGATTTTGCATAATAAATTTGCAATTTAAATGTTTTTAAGAAAGTTCAAATTTTTTAAAATCTTTCTGAACAAAAAGTAGACCATTTAGAAGTTGTCTAATTTTTTTACATATAAAGAGGTGCTTTGCCTATCTAATACACTTCACAGAATTAAAATCGGATTATTTAAGGGGCAATGTTTTAACTTATAAACAATTTTTTGGCTTATAAACAAATAGCTTTGTTTAATAATAAAAAATTAATTTTTAGCAATGCAAATAATTAAAACCTGTATAATTTGATTTAAACTTTCAAATGCTGTCAGTAGAATTGCTATTTTATTTTTTAATCAAAAGTTATTCGCGTTCAAAAATTGCACTTTTTCGATTTTTTGAAAGTTCCACTGCGTTTATTTCGAAAACTATGCATCCTACGAAAAAACTTGTAAGAACATTTTTTGCTTAGACTTACCCAAGAAATATAAAAAAATGTTTTATTTTGCGAAAAATCGATGTTATGTAATTCCGCAAGTTCTTTGTTTATAACAATTTTATTGACCTCCGGATCAACTGTTACCCAAAAAAATCGGGTTCCACGGGTCAAAAAATACATAAAAATCTTGGGTAAGTCCATCTAAATAAAGGAGCCCGCAGCACCCCCTCCTGGCCACAGGACTAATTTGTTTATAAGCCAAAAAATTGTTTATAACTTTAAAACATTGCTGAGGCTGCTTAAACAATCCGATTTTAGTTCTGTAAAGTGCATTAGATAGGTGGAGTGCTTCTTTATATGTAAAAAAATTGACAAATCTTTGTATTTACTAGTTTTTGTTGTGCAAGATTTAAAAAATTTTAATTTTTTAAAAAAAGTTTAGATTGCAAAATTATTATTCAAAATCTAGTAAGTCAATTTTAATGAAATTTGGTGTACGGTTTTAGCACATTACAAAAATTTTCTAAGCGAATTAGGAAGGTTCCAAGTGTAACCTAAGTGATGGAAAATCATTGATTAAGAACAGGCTTGTTTTGCCCCCTTATTTTTTGCCCCCTATTTATTGCTATTTTGAAGCAAGGGTGATTAATTAAGAGATTTTTAACCAATCGCATCTGATAGAAAATTTAATTACCTTTGTTTTATTCCTATACGACTTTGTTCCAAAATGAATCGTTTTAAAGTTATAAGCAAAAAAAGTAGAAAAAAACCGAAATTTTTTGAATTTTTTAAATATTTTATTTTTTTTATTAATGTTCCGGGCATATTTGAGACGGAGCATTAATCAATTATTATTAACGAAGTTATCACCTAACTTTATCCGCAAAAATCTGAATGCCACCTCTCACATCCATCTAAAAACAGATCCTTACTGGTCTATTATTAATTATACGAAAAAAAGTTATCCTCTGTAAAAAGTTCTGCATGGCCAAAGACCTTAAATACAACCATCTTATATCAATTTTGATTAATTTTATACGAGGTATGTCAAAAAAGATAAATTTCGATCAAGAATAAAGTACCTTTATAGTTCAGAATATTTCAATGAGAAGGATGGAATATTGGAAGATGGTTTTTAGTGTTGTTCTGAAGCTATTTTCTTGTGACATTTTTATAATTATTTTGATTGGGAAATAAGCCACAATTAAATTGAAAAAATAATTTTATTAACGTTTCGACGCCCAAATCGGATGTCCTTGTCAAAATACAAAATATTACCGAGTAAATATTAGTAATATTTTATATTTTGACAACGACATCCGATTTGGGCGTCGAAACGCGAATAAAATTATTTTTTCAATTTAATTGTGGCTTATTTCCCAACCAAAGATAGATTCCCAACCTAGCGACCCGGCATTGGTCGCTAGGTAGATTGTTACGCGAGTGGTCGCGCGTGAGATTTTCTCTCACATATCTAAATTTTACCTTTTTTTACAAAATAAAGTTTTTAAACTTTTTTTATTAACTAATAATAAGAAAAAACGAATGTAACAATATAGATAATAATATAATAAAATAAAAAGAAATAATCGGAATTAAACCAATATTAATCAATCTCCGTATCTTGATAATTTACGGCACAGCACACAAATATAACAAGAATGCTCTGGAAAAATTGATTGATGACAATTACAATTTTTGTTACATTATTTCAGGTTTTAAGTGCCAAAATAAAATTAATTTTTATGTACAGTTCGTAACGCGGGTGGTCGCTTGATGAGAGAATGTCTCACTTGAAGCGCGCTGACTCAACAATTGGGTGATATTGGGTCAACTGAGTCACTATCTAAGCGGACGATTCTATTAGATTGTCGAGGGAGGATAGTTAGGAGACTAGAAGGAACTACAGATCTTATAATTTCCCAGAAAAAAAATTCTGTGCAATTTTCTGAAACCGTGAGAGAGAATCTCATATAGCGACCACTGGCGGGTTAATTATGGTTTTTAGTTCTAAACAACTTTACATAAGCACAATTTTCAATATTGTGAAAAATAAGGGTATATTATTTAAGTACTCTTGAGCAAATTCATATTTTTTTATATACCTCGTATAAAATTGACAAAATTTGATATTAGACGGTTGTATTTTAGGTTTTAGACCCTGTAGAACATTTTATAAAGAATAACTGTTTTTCGTAAAATGAATAATAAAAGAGTTTTCCACCTACCTCTACCGAAAGTATACTTTTCCGGACCTGATTGTAGTGAGCAAAGTTGTACTTTTCCTCCCTAGGGAGGAAAAGTAAAAGTGACATCATGGTATTTCATTCATAAAAATATAACTTATTGACGCCCTGTACAATATCTATTTTCTATTACGTAAGTTTGTATACATTTTAACGTTTATTTATAAAACATTCTGTATTTCACAGAATGGTAAAAAACTGTAAATTGTTATTTTGATTTAACAATGTTTACATTTTTATTTTGACTTATATTTGACAGTTGACAGTTATATTGTACGTACTTATTAGTTTTAGTTCTAATAAATTTTGTTGGTTAGTTACATAAATAAATTAAGTAAAAATGAAAAAATGACTTGTTATTTGAGGAAGGTGGAAAAACCATATGTATAACATGGGAGGAAAGTGCCTTTTCCTCCCTTGTTATACAAATAGCTATATGTATCATAAATTGAAATAAACAACTAAAAATAATGTTGATTAGAAAAATTTTCAAATTTTTTTTTCCATTAGAAGGATGAAATTGCATATCAGAATATAGTTCTTAATTCCAAACAATCATGTTAAATTATATAATTTAAAATAATTTTAAAAATATCGTTGAATTTTGTTTCTATTTTGTTTTTGATTATGCTGAATCCGAATATGGCATTACAATTTGAAAATGCTTATAAAGAAGCTCTTCTACACTATGTCTGCGTAGCAAGGAACCATATTTGAAACATTTTTATTACAAATTTTACGAAAAAAAGTTTATTCTTCATAAATTCCTCTGCATAGTCTAAAATCTAAAACCCAATCATCAGATATCAAGTTTTATCAAATTTATACGAGGTATGTCAAAAATACGAATTTTGTTAAAGAGTAAAGTACCTTTATATTCCAAAATATCAAAATATGGGTATTATAAAAAGTTGTTGGGAATTAAAAACTATGTTTTATTATAATTACATCATTATAATTAAAAAAAAATTCAATGTTTTCTCAAATTACGGATACCCATCATCATTATTTTATTTCAATTATTTATTTCAACTATTTTATTATTAATTTTACGAAAAAAAGTTATTCTTCATAAAATACTCTATTCTGGTCTAAAGTCCAAAAAACAACCATCAGATATCAAACTTTTTCAATTTTATACGAGGTATGTAAAAAATATGACTTTTGCTTAACAGTTCAGTATGGTTTGTTCAACAGTAAATGGTTGAGTTCAATTAGTGCGGTCGTAAATATTATTAAATTTATCTGACCTGGCCCATTGTTAAGACCCACCCGGAGCGATAAGCAACCGAGGTAGACAGAGTTTGTCTTTTGACAATTAACACTGACTAGACGGTAATCCCATAATAAAGCAAAGAAATTGTACCAGAAAACATATTTAAATTTTACCTGAAACCGGACCTATTATAATATTATCGGTTATTCCAGGATCTTTATAGTGGTAACTAATTGAACTCGAACCATTTACTGTTAAACATACCGTACCTTTATAGTTCACAATATCTCATTTAGAAGAATGTAATTGAACAGTGAAACATATTTTGTAATTCCAAACAACTTTTTTTAATAACAATTTTCGATATTGTGAAATCTAAAGGTACTTTACTCTTGAGTGAAATTCATATTTTTTTACATACCTCGTATGTCGAAATGTAAAATCGTATGTAAAACCTCGTATGTAAAATTAATAAAATTTGATATTGGATGGTTGCATCTGAGATCATATACGATGCAGAGTATTTTATAAAGAATAACTTTTTTCGTAAAACTGGTAATAAAAAAGTTATTAATAGGTTCGAAGTTACGCAGACATAATGTTTAAGAGCTAAAAATATTTTTTTGTTGAAAATGTATTATTGTTCAAGCTTATTATTAAATTTATTTTAGGTAAGTTTTAGAGAAAACATTTTTGATCACTTTTTATAAACAATTTTTTAGTTGGTAATTTTCGATTTTTGTATTAGGTACATTTTTGTTATCTTTCTTAATTTTTGTAAAAAAGGAATAGTTTCATTCATAGTTTCATAGTTTCATTTCTAAAATAAAATTATTGAGTAAATTTTAAAAAATACATCAAATGCTTTAAAAAACACCTATAAAATTGTAAAAAATCTTTTCAAACTTGAGTAATACCGTTTTAAAGTGCTGGTAATTCTGTAAACTACGTTTTTACTTAAAACTTACGTAAAAGTTTTCAAAAATTGCATTTTTGCATCATACCATTTGAATTAAATTTTTGGCATTTTTTTGAATGAAACATTGTTTAGTAAGATGTTTGAAAGGTAATTTGTGCAAATTTGAGAGCTTTATAAGAAGAATTTTATTAGTTACACATTTTTAAATAATGTTTAAACAAAATTCAGCCCACACCGTACTTATGCCCATACATTTTATTTCTTTTTATTATAACCATAAGATAGCTTAATTGTTCTTCTTTCCAATTAAGCTATCCTTTCTTGTTCCTTCTCTTAATTTCCTTCTTTCTTGTCCAATTTGTAAAATTTTATTTGATCCATTAATTGGAGAAATACACTGAAATAACTCAGCCGTGCACTTCGCTAGTTTACAGTGCGCCAATGTTTGTGAGAAGGGTGACTTATAGCGTTATAGCGTGAAGCGTTATAAATAAAAAATTATAGAAGCTACAGATTTAATTTTATAAAAATTTTAATCTTATATTTAGGTTTTTTTCAATAGTCTGAATTTTTCAATAGTCAAGTCAGTTTTTTTCTAAAATTTATATTTTCGGGGTTATTTAAAGAAACATCTAATTTCGCAGTTCATTAGTTTAATAAAAAATTAAGTGCCCACTTCTAGAGTAGAACTTTTTAATATGTTGTTTATTAAACATTTCTTAGGGCCATCGGTACATAATTCGCAAATATTTTAAGGCTATCCCTACTTTTTCTGTCTTTACACGGCAAATTACGTGTAGTAAAATTGTCACTGGTATGGATATGTAAACTTTACTTGACAATTTCATCATTAACTGTAAAGATGGCTTTTGAATATTCTTGGATAACTTTTACTAGTATAATTAATTGCCTTCATTGTTAATTCAGTTAATTAATATGATTATTTCATATTTCCGACCAATAGAAAGCTACAGAAATACAAATTAAATTGATTATTTTTGATAATATCTCATCGTCAAGTATATTACGTCAGATGCCCTTCGTTGCTGTGAAAAAATACATTCAGTGACATTAATGACAATTACTGTTTTAAAACTTATAAAAGTGATGACTTTCAATCGTCAAATATTTATAACAAGTGTGTGTTTAATTGTACTAATTTGTACTTACATAAATAAATTACAATAAAATTTTGGTTTTAAACAGTTTTATTCATGAAATAATCGCAGCAAATTGCAGCTCGATCTCTGAAATTGTTATCGAATTGTTTCCCTCGTGCCACTTGACGTAATTTCACTCCCCTTCGGGTCGTGAAATTAATACTGTCAAAGTGTCACTCGGGAAAAATTCGATAATTTCAGAGCTCTTGTGCAATTACTACTGATAATTTTTTCACTACCTATGTATTCAGTAATAATTTATCTACTGTACAACAAAAGCTAATAATCAATCGAGAAAAGAGGAAAAGTGATAAAGTGATTTTTTTACTATGAAACGCTTACAATTTTGAACATCTGTAACAACACAATACTTGTATCACTGAATATATCCTGGTGTATTCTCTGCTTTGGATCTTCCATAAATAATAAACAATAAATAACTTTTTATTAAGTTCACGTCTTAAATCAATTATTTATCAAACACATTATCAATATTATTTAATCAACAACTGAAAATATTCCCAATGCCAGGTCAAATTTTTAAAATTGTCACTGTCTGACTGACAATATGCTGGCAATATTCTATTTACTACTGACAAAGATTTGGAAAATATTACCACGGACATTGTGTTCATTTTTTTTTCAAATCCTGAAAAAAAAACAATAAATATTTTTGAAAAATTTAAACGCAAAATGAAAGACTAAATTATTACCGAGGGCCGAAAGTCTCTTACAATAAATAAAAAGTTTATTTTGAATGAGATATTTTGGAATTAAAAGTCACACTAAATTTTCTTTTAGTTTTTTAGCCCTGTAACTTATTAAAATAAACATTATGGAAGTTCTCAGGGACTTTCGGCCCTCGCTAATAACGTAATCTCTTATTCTGAGTTTAAAATTTTCAAAAATACTTATTAGTTTTCTCAGAATTCGAAAAAAAATGTATTCCATTTGAATAGCATTTCAGCAGAAACTACGTACCCATCCCCTTAATGAAATTAAAAAACATCTATATTGTTTGATTTTTTCCGAAGGGAAAATCTATATGCATTTGTATTAAATATTTTGTATTTGTATTAATTGAGGCGCTCAGAGCAACAGTGGCACAGTCCACAAATTGAGCATTTTTAGATTAATACATCAATAAAAGCAGAAAAATTGGATATATGATTCAACAGTGGTCTACACAATCTAGCTCTATATTTGGCAAGATGGCACTACATAATGTATTCTTGCCTTGACAAATACTAAAAATACGAATGAAACAGTGGCCTAACCCTCAATTGTGTGGCTCAGACCCATCAAACAAGTGTTCATCGTATCAGAATCAGAATAATACGCATAATTCATAAGAATGACTATTTTTAATTTTATAACGTAATATTTAATAAGATTAACTTTAACCCCGTCCTTGAATGAGTGGTAAGAGCGCCTACCTTTGGATCGAAAAATCCGAATGGTTGTGATTTCGAATCTCACCAGGGTCAGAAATGTTTCATTTATTATAAATTAATAAATGAAAATAGTTTCTGTCCTTGTGGGATCGGTACTCACCGGAGGGACCGCAGACGTTCGGATACAGTTAGCGTCTCTTTGCAAAGACAATAACGTCAACTTTGCAAAGTAACAAGACACTTACTCAACACACACACATTACACTAGGTACCTAACTGTTAAAAATTACCGTACCTACCATGCCAATGGCCATTAGTTGTCGTGGCAATAACTTTTTTAAGTGAAAAAAAAACAATAATTTAATTTGTCATATTAATTTCCTATTTGGTAGCAAATTTTGTGGCTTATTACAAACTAAAATAGTAAATTAGTAATACAAAGTATTAATTTGTATTAATTGTATCAATTAAAATAAATAATTCTTTTGCGATTCAATTTTTAAATCTTTTATCTGTCGGTATCTTACTGTGTACAGGTAATGCTAAGAATTACCATAATCTGTTCTCGGGAGTCTTAGTACACAAGATTAATGACGATGAACGACCCAAAAATACGAAAAATGTGCATTGCCAGGTAATAATAAAAATGTTTACAACCTAATAGTACTTTGAGGAATACGCAAAAACGTTGCCAAACTTCAGGGCTTCTTATAATCGGTAGCTCAATGTGGGCTTCCTAACGCTGCTGAACTTCTACAGAGTATATACTTTTTTCGCAGCGCAAACTGGTGGTAGATACCATGAACTACGAGTGTATGTTTTGATAATAATTCCAGGCATAAGCAGCCCGGGCTTCGTATTGTTAATCATGATTTCAGAGCTACCTATGGTACATTTCTAAAATTTGTCCGAATATATATGAAGCCCAAGCGTATTTACATGTTCTGAGCTTCGTTAAAATATCGAGAGATGGTGTAAAGTACGTTTTTTGGGGAAATAACATTAAAGAATTACGAAGCCCGAATGCGGGCTTCGTAAGGAGGTGTCGGGCTTCGTATGACCGGTGCGGTGCGATATAGCGTTTTTGGCTTATATATATATATATATATATATATATATATATATATATATATATATATATATATATATATAAAAACATAAGATGTAGATCTTTGAAACACACTCAGTGAACCAAAGATCCAAGGTTATTGGTTTAACGACCACTCGTACGAAATCAAATAGATGAAATAGAGATATATATATATATATATATATATATATATATATATATATATATATATATATATATATATATATATATATATATATATATATATATATATATATATATATATATATATATATATATTGATACATGTATCCATGTGACTTCCAAAGTAGATTCTGGTAATACGTTGTTACTTCATATATACCGTTATGACTTCCGATTTCGGAAGTCACAACGTTTTGCCTATATTCTTACGAATTTGGCTACTAGAGGGTATCAGAAGGCTTATATTAAAAATTTCGCTGGAAGTCATATCGTATCTAACATACTCATAAGATCAGATTTTAGTTCGACGGTATATCACCAGCGCTAGTGTCGCTCCCGTGCTACTATACAGGTTATGTACACAACGCGTAGCGTTTTCCGTATACCACACCGCTCGGTGTGACTTCCGTTTTTTGGCAACCCTGTGTAACGGTTTCCAGACATTTATCTGTTGTAGATTCGCAGTCCTAATCGTACTTAGTGTTTTGTGTGCCTTTTATTTTTAAACATGAATAATAGCAGCTCTGCTTTACTTTTAAAGTTAGCCTTAAATGAAGGTACAATAAGTGATTATATATCTCTATAATTATATATTTTCTGTACTTATTTTAATCTATAATATTTACTTACCTATTTACTTATATAAATTCATTTTTGTCGTGTTTTTGTTTACTTCCTTTTTTACAATGAACTTCTAATTTAATCTACACTCACCGGCACGAAAAACGGGCACCCCAAAAAAATGGGTAATTTTTGATGTCTCGTATCTCCCAAACCTGTTGTCCGTTTTAAGTAATTTTTTTAATATGTTATAGCCTTATTCTTTAACAATATAGCTATGATAATATTGTTGATAGACAGGTAAATTTTCATTGTATACCGGGTGTACCAATCAAACTGGGTTTTTTCTCAATTTTCACAACACCCTGTGGAATATTCTAGCCTTTATAAAATATTTAAATTAAAGCCTAACTATAGCTCCAGGTTTTATTAACATTCTGTTTTTTTATTCATTCGCTTACGTTGGATAATAAAAAAGTTAAGGACTTTAACAACTAGCCATGTTCTTTATCGATACAGGTGTTTCTAAATATAAGTGCGACAAACTTTAAGGGGTAATTTCTGCATGAAAAAATAATGATCGTTTGGCAAAAGAATTTTATATTTGCAAGCATTTGCGGACATAGCTTTATCAAGTAAACGATCATTATTTTTTCATGCAGAATTACCCCTTAAAGTTTGTCGCACTTATTTAGAAACACCATGTATTGATAAAGAACATGTTTAGTTGTTAAAGTCCCTAACTTTTTTATTATCCAACATAAGCGAATGAATAACAAACAGAACGTTAAGAAAACCTGGGGCTATAGTTGGGTTTTAATTTCAATATTGAATAAAGGCTAGAATATTCCACAGGGTGTTGTGAAAATTGAAAAAAAAACAGTTTGATTGGTACGCCCAGTATACAATGATAATTTACCTGTCTAGAAACAATATTATTACAGCGATATAGTTAAAGAATAAGGCTATAACATATTAAAAAAATACTTAAATCGGACAATAGGTTTAGGAGATACGAGCCATCAAAAATGACCCATTTTTTGGGGTGCCCGTTTTTCGTGCCGGTGAATGTATCTATTAAATGATCTAAATTATTTTTAAAAATCTTATTAAAAGCTTAAATACAAGAAATGTAGGTAAATGTTCTCATTTAACGAAATTTCCGAAAATTGCGTATTTTTTTGACCCAAGTAGGCTGAAAAATCGATTTTATAGTTATTGTTATTTCGAAAGTAATAAAACGTGTAAAAATATACAAAAAAATTGAATGTACAATTACAATTGAATGGAATTAAATACACGAAAAAATTAATCAAGAGCGATAAAAAGTTTAAAGTAATAAATTCTAGTAATAATATGAAAAATTATAGATGAGCAGCATATTGATATTTTAGTGGTACTCTTGAACAAAATTTATAGCTCAGGCACATTACCCAAAGAATGGTTGACGTCGATCTTTATTTGCCTCCCTAAAAAGAAAAACGCACGAGAATGCGGCGACTACCGCACCATTAGTTTGATGTCCCATGTGCTAAAGTTGCTGCTGAAAGTCATCCATAACCGAATATATCATAAACTAGACATAGACATTAGCGATACGCAGTTTGGGTTTCGCAAAGGCCTGGGAACTCGTGAAGCTCTTTTTTCACTAACATACTTATACAAAGGTGCCTGGACGTCAATCAAGATATATATGCGTGTTTTATTGACTATAATAAAGCATTCGACAAAGTACGACATGAACAATTAATGCATGTTCTGGAATCAAGGAAGCTGGACTACAATGACCTCAGGATTATATCGAATTTGTACTATAAGCAGCGAGCAAAAGTACGTGTTAACGATCAGCTGTCGGAGGAAATTGAAATCAGACGTGGAGTGAGACAGGGATGCGTGTTGTCGCCGGTTCTTTTTAATGCCTACTCGAAAGAGATCTTGAAAAAAGCTCTGGATGGTGAAACAGCTGGAATAAAGGTAAATGGAGTTCCCATTAACAACATTAGATATGCGGATGACACTGTCATCTTAGCTGAAAATATTGGGGATCTTCAGAGGCTGGTGACCAGAATAGCAGAGTTTGGAGAAGAATACGGGCTAACAATGAATGTCAAGAAGACAAAGTTTATGAGAATATCGAAAACTCAAAGAAATAACGAAAATCTCGTCATCAAAGGATCCAATATCGAACGAGTCGTACAATATGCATACCTTGGAACAATGATCAACTCCACAGGAGATTACTTACAGGAAATCAAAATCAGGATAGAAAAGGCTAGAGCAAATTTTAACAAAATGAGGAAAGTGCTCTGCACAAGAGATTTGAAGTTGGAGCTAAGAGTTAGGTTGGCTAGGTGCTACGTTTTCTCGACTCTGTTTTATGGAATAGAAGCTTGGACCTTGAATGCTGCATCAATGAAAAAACTAGAATCATTCGAGCTGTGGGTGTACAGAAGAATTCTGAAAATATCGTGGACAGAACACGTTACAAACAAAGAGGTTCTGAGAAGGATGAATAAAGAAATGGAAATCCTAAATACCATCAAAACAAGAAAATTGGAATATCTCGGACATATTACACGTGGAAAGAGATACAGCTTGCTCCAATTGATTATGCAGGGAAAGATTCAAGGAAAGAGAAGCATAGGGCGACGCAGAATATCGTGGCTGCGCAACCTGAGAGAGTGGTACGGATGTACATCAAATGAACTTTTCAGAGCAGCCATCTCTAAAATACGAATAGCTATGATGATTGCCGACCTCCGCCGCGGAGATGGCACTTAAAGAAGAAGAAGAATAATATGAAATACAGTAAACTCTCTCTTAAGGGGGTAGGCGCAAAATCTCGGTCAAATGCTATTTAAATGCATTCATTTTTTACGAATTCTGAGAAAACTAATAAATACTTTTTAAAACTTACACCCAGAATGAAAGATTATTATTGCGGAGGACCGAAAGTCCCTTAGAATAAACAAAAAGTTTCTTGATAATGAAATATTCGAAATTAAAAATCACACTAACTTTTCTCTTGTTTTTTTATCCCGTTATCTTATTAAAACAAACATTATATAAGTTTTCAGGGACTTTCGGCCCTCGGTAATAATGTAATATTCCATTCTGCGTTTAAATTTTTCAAAAATACTTATTAGTTTTCTCAGAATTCGAAAAAAATTAGTGCATTTAATTAGCAATTTACCAAGATTTTGCGCCTATCTCCTTAACGAACACCTCCTCTATACGGACGGTATTTAAGACAAAACTCATTTGCCGATAATATTGAACCTGTACTCTTCAACGGACACTCCCTTAAAATGATGTGTAAATGAAAAAAAATACATAGGTATTTTTTCCAAATATTTTAGAATACAAAACTACATATATTTTATTATTTAAAATTATAAAATTAATACAGAGATGTCAACGAGTGATATTTGATACTGTTTAATTTATCAGCAGTAGGTAATAAAAATATGTTTCTTAAGTGTGATGTTTCTACTACATTCTTAACTGTTTAGCAAAATGTGGGATCCGTAATTAAAATATAATATGTGTGTCGGTCATTAAAAGAAACGTGACACCGTAACGTTGTTCTAATAATATTTAACATTGATATGTTGTGACTAAAAATTCTGCTTGAACGGAAATGTCTGCTTGAACATATCCAATAAAAATTTTATTTTCTTTTAAAAATGTTTGGGATTCAAGGGTAACTTGACTGTATGATAAAACAATAATTATACAAACAAAACAATTGTAATTATCAAGATTTTGCTGTAAACTCGTGGAGAAATACATCAAATTAATATTGCTCGGGAAATATGCACTTAAAAATACCTTAAATTATGCAAAAAACAGTTGAATAATTGAAATATGCACTAAAATATTATGCTTTTATACATTTATAAAAAACGCAATGATTATTGGTGTATTGAAAGTAGGTATTTTATTTTACCTAGTCCAGGTTGTATCTTAGTCGATAGGAAAAATATTTTGATTCGTTTTTTACGATCTTACCGAAATACATAGTATAGTTCATTAACGGTTTTTGCTCCAAATTTTAAAGAACGGATTGACGTGAAATTTAGCATACACATAGGTAACATGTCAAAGAAAAAAGTGAAAAGAAAACTTTGCCCTGGGGGGCGAGTTTCTCCTCTTCTCGGAGGTGAAAAATATACGTTCAAAATAAGTTCGGAAATGGACAAACTGACTAATTCTAAGCAACTTTTGTTATATAGAATTTTTTCACTAAGTTAATACTTTTTGAGTTATTTGGGAGTCAATATGTCAATTTATCATCAAAAAAACACTTTTATACGGTTTTTTTGCCAATAACTCAAAAAGTAAGTATGTTATCGGGAAAAACATTAAAAATATAGCTTATAAAGTAACAAAATTGATGTACGTATGAACTTTTTAGAATCAGTAGAAGCAAAGTTGTAGCTAATGTAAAACAGGAAACAGGTTCATATTCGTCAAATTTAAAAACGAATAATTTCACGTGAAATAACCAAAAAAAGATAGCAACCAAAAAATGATGCACTGTTCTGAGACAACTTATTACAACTTTTTTAAAGTTTTAAAAAATATTTTTTATGTTTTCTAAAAAAGTTTCTAGCATCAAAATTAAGCAAGATACGCTCAAAATAAAGTAGGTTCTATTTTTGTTAAAAAAATTCGAAAAAGCACCCCCTAATTGGAATCTCATATGAAATTAATACTTACCGCTTCACAAGTTACTTAACTTATGTAATATTTATATGATCTGTACATCTTATATGATCGGCTCAAAGGGCTAATTTTTGAAAAAAATTGGTTTTAAAGTAAAAATTTTTTTATTTTGAAAAAAATGCTGTTTCAAAATGACATAAAATTTATTAGTGATACTAAAAATAACGAATAGTAAAAAATGTAGGTTTTGCTTTTCTGAATATTTAGGATTATGTGTTTTTCTTTGAGACAAATATTGGTTAAGATATGGCTGTTCAAAATTGGCTTACACAGTTGGTTAGTGACTAGTTCAATCCCTTTCAATTACATCCCCTTAAAATAAGCATTTTGAACCGATGAAGCTTACAGATCATATTTATAAACAATACATACACGAGTAAATCAACTTCTGAAGTGGTGACTATTAATTTCATTTCGGATGCTAATTAGGGGGTGAATTTTATAATTTTTTACAGAAAAAAAAGATCTTCATTTTGAGCGTAACTTCCTTAATTTAATGCTAAAACTGTTTTCTTTAACCTTTTTTAAACACTACAAAAAAGTTGTAATGAGTGTTCCCCAAAAAGTGCTTTAGTTTTTGACAGTTCACGTTGAAATATTCAATTTGGAATTTGGCGTGTATGAACCTATTTTTCATTAGTTACAACTCTTCTTTTACTGGGTCTAGGGATCTCATTCATAAGCAAACCATTTTTTTTACTTTTTTATGGGCTATATTTTTCCTAAGAATGGTTTTTTCGATAAAATACTTACTTTTTGAGTTAATTGCCAAAAAACCGTTAAAAAATGTTTTTTTTTGTTGAAAACTGAACACATTTACTCGCAAATAACTTGAAAAGTAACTAAGTGAAAAAATGCTATAGAACAAAAGTTGCCTGGAATTAGTCAGTTAATCCATTTCCGGACTTATTTTGAACGTATATTTTTTCATCCCGAGACGAGGTAAAAGTCACCCCCATGGCAAAACACACATCGGCACAATATCAATGTGCTTCTTTGACATGTTACCTATGTGTATGCCAAATTTCATGTCAATCTAAGCGGTTTTTTTTAAATTTATGGGTTTTGTAATATTTTACCGTCAGCGAACGGACTAATAGTAGAGGATCCGATATAAGACCGATCTGCATCGATCTATTTAATGGATAACGTGTGCGTGAAGTAACAATGTATTTTAAACGGGATTTACTTTTTCGCACTGTTTTTGACACACTTTCATATAATCAAATATCCTTAACTATCGCGTTGTCATGGTGATGACATAATGAGCAATAAATTACAAAAAAAATTTGACAGTTTTGTGGTTTGAAAGAAATTAGAATGTTTAAATGTCAAAGTTCTAAAAATTGTAGAATAGGAATGAATTCCAGTGATAAAGAGTTACAGTTTTTTTATTTGTTTATCGTAGATAAAATATTGTATGAAACTGTGCGTGAAGTACTTTTTGCGAACTTACGCGATGTATAGCACTCGCTCCGTTGTCGCTCGTGCTCTAAACATCACGTGCATTCGTAAAAAGCATACTTCACGAACTGTTTCATAAATAATTATTTTCATATATTAAAAAAAATGTTTCGACCCGGGTAGATATTATTCCAGATTTTCAGATTTCAGCACAGTGTTAGATGGTTGGGGCACATATGGAGAGCAGGTAGCGTAACAACTATAAACTCAATTTTACAATGGAAACCCGGAGTTAGAAGGAGACGCGGAGGAACTAGAATAAATGGTTACAGGAAGTAAAGGAAAATTTATATAGGGCAGGAATTAGAGACTAGCAGAAAAAGACAGAGGATAGAAAGAAATGAAGAAGCACAGTCAATGGTATCGAGTAGCAGACTGGGACTAATCTGCTCTAAAAAGATGGATCTAGATAGCTTTTTAGCGGCTCAACCCCACCTGGTGTATTTAGCCATTTAATTTTCCTATTACACATTATTATTGGTACATCAAAAATTAAAAGGACGGTGCCTGTAATAAAATCTAAAATTCAAAATTTAATCAAGAAAAATAATAAATATTAAAATTTCCTATATATATAATAAAAATAAATATAATAAAATTTTTGATATAATTTTCATAAATAAATTACTTACTAATAACACTTTTTTAATTAATTCCAAAAAATCCATTTTGCAGCAATAATAAAATATTAGTATTTGTAAAATAAATATCAATCATATCATAAATAACACAGGTTTACAAAAAAAAAACTAAATTTCGGACTATTTGACGAAACCATTTGACAAGGGGGTTTTTGGGGTGGCTGATCACGAATCCGGGGTCCGCTCACCTCTTTCACGCCAGGTAAAGGTCATTTCAAGGTCAAATCAAGATAAATCGACAGTCGCTCTGAGAAAGTATATTAGGGCGTTTTTGGTGTCGCTGATGACGAATCAGGAGTCCGCTGACCTCTATCACGTCTAGTTCAAGGTCAAATCAACATAAATCGACACAATCGCTCTGAAAATATAGGGGTTTTGGAGTCACTGATCATGAAAACTGCGGTCCGTTGAGCTCTACCACGTAAGGTAAAGGTCATTTCAAGGCAAAATCAGGACACAGGTATCAAGTCCACAAAACTGATTTGACCTTGAAATGACCTTTACCTGTCGCGGTTGAGCTCAACGGACCCCAGTTTTGTGATCAGCGACCCCAAAAACCCCCTAATATACTTTTTCAGAGCGATCGTGTCGATTTATCTTGATTTGACCTCTAAATGACCTTGAGCTAGACGTGATAGAGGTCAGCGGACACAAAATTCGTCATCAGCGACAACAAAAACCCCCTAATATACTTTTTCAGAGTCACTGTCGGTTTATCTTGATTTGACCTTGAGATGACCATTACCTGACGTGATAGAGGTCAGCGGACCCCGGATTCGTGACAAGCGACCCCAAAAACCCCCTAGTCATATGGTTTCGTCAAATATTCCGAAATGTATTTTTTTTGTAAACCTGTGTAATCAAAAGAATATCAATCTTTTAATTTAAATAGACAACTGTAAAACATAGAACCTGCATTCACAACTGTATTCACAGTAAAAGTTTCAAAAGATCACACATTAAGCTTAAAGTAAGAGGTAAATCAGCAGACGAGTCGTTGTGACTTCCAAAATATGACAACACCGCTGGAAGTGACAACGCACCTTGAACTACCCTATATATGGAAGCCATAACGTATGCTGTACGCTTCGGTATATACGTATATATATATAGAAAATTTATTGTGGTAAATCCTTTCCCCTCAATAGGTAGACCCATTTTATAAGCCCCCCTTTTACCAAATACACAATTTTTAAAAAATAATTCCTAGTAGAGAAGGTAGAGGTCGGACAGTCTCTTCTGTATACCGGAAGTCACAACTTAACGTGCATCTATATATATATATATATATATATATATATATATATATATATCTGTTTGATTTTATATATATATATATATATATATATATATATATATATATATATATATATATATATATATATATAGTATCTACTTCGGAAGTTACATGGATACATGTATCAATATATATATATATATATATATATATATATATATATATATATATATTGCATTTGCGTCCCTCGTGGCTTCTGTATAGTTTTGACTCTTCGTGACTTCCGATCAATATACAGCGTGTATATTAACAAGAATAATTTCATACAGTTAGCGCTCGCTTTGGCATCCGTTATACTGGCAACAATGTACTTATAATATCAAGTAAAATATTTAACCTTGGTCGTGTTTATGTGCAAATTTAGTTGTAGAACCCAGACAAATTCTATTTATAACTTTTGCCAATTAGGTGGTTTTGCTCGGATATACGATAAGGATTTGCTGTAAATTGTTTGTTTTCGTTTTTTTATACTCTTAAATCAGGTTAGAAAAACGTATTTCTTGGGTGTAGTTATGAAAGATGTATTTTCTAAACTTTTAAATTTTCTATTTTATTTCGATGGAAGAAGATTATGGATTTCGGAAGATTTCGATGGAATAAGTTATAATGTACTATACTTAGCAATACCACTATATACCCTTGACAACTGTTTATTTTTTAAAGTTAATAATTGTTTGATGAGCCTTTCGATAGGTTAGGTTAGGTATATTATTAAATTTTATTTTGATAAATAATCGGTATTGTTTCTCTCTCTCTCTCTCTCTCTCTCTCTCTCTCTCTCTATCTCTTCCTGTAATCCCTTCCCAGCGCATCCTTTTCTGTTTTATTCTTTCGAAATTTGCTATACAAGTATTTTCCATTGCTCTCTGTTTCTCGCTCTCTGTTGGACTTCTCTCCATCTCAGGCCAATTCTTTTATGATCTCTTATTACAGTTCTTCTTCAGCTATTATCAGGTCTTCCTCTTCTTCTTCTTTCGTCTGGTTGGTATTCGAGTGCTTGTTTGGTTATATTATTTCGATCCTTCCTCAGAGTCCGTATAATCCATTTCCATTTCCTATTTTTAATCGTGACTGTTATTTTCTCTTGTTTTGTTCTTCTCCGTAGATCTATGTTTTTTATTTTATCTGGCCAGTATATTTTTAGGATTTTCCTCAACGATTTTTTATAAAGGTTTGTAATTTTTTGCTAGTTGTCTCTTCCTGTAAATATTTTGATTTTGGTTAATTCTGATATATCGCGTGTGTTCCAGTTTTTCCTTAACCCGCCGTTACACGCGTCTTCTATTGTGACGTGGTTGCACGCGTATGAGCGTCGCCCTCACCTACATAAATTCGACTTATTTCGAGGAAGAATGAATGTCAACATGTATAAATATAAAATGGGTTGTTCTCACATATTATAGAAAATCTCGTAAACCAATTTTTTTTATTAATTTAACAAAACAAAAGTAAAAATAATATACATAGATCAAAAGCAAGTTTTCTTAATTTTCAATTTCAGCAAGCCACTGAAGAAATTAACGTTCTTTACGCGAATTCATTTTACTAAAAATACAAATTAAACTTAACAACTGTTCTGAAGCTATTTCTTTGTGGCATTTATGTAATTAACTATTAATATTTTGTATTTTGATAACGACGTCCGAGGTGGAATTCGAAACGTCAATAAAATCAATTTTTCAAGTTAAATTGTGGCTTATTTCCTAATTAGAATAGGTAAATTTAAAAATGGGTTCTTTACCCTCTTTAGAATTTTCCTCTGGGGGGGGGGGAGGGGGGTTTGCTTGGGTACCGAAAGTTTTTTGTATTATTTGTGAAAGACAAGTTACATTTTCCTACTTTCTTTTATATATATTTCTATATGCTCTGGGTGGGATTTTAACCCCCAAACCCCCCGCTCGGTGTGCCACTGTTCCTAACCTAATCCAAACAATAATATTTTAATTAAACCTACATAAATATTAAATAAAAACCTAAAAGTTTCTTTGATATAACAGAAACGTGATTTCACCGTGATTGCACGCGCAGTGAGGAATTCCCTCACTTGAAGAGGGATGTCTCTTCTTTCAACTATCACACAGCACACTGACCGCCTGAAATATTCTATAACTTTTTCATACCCTCTCATGAACCATGCTAAAGGCATTCCTGGGTGCTTAAGGTTATCGTATTAGTTTACACAATTTCATTGGTTATAAACAAATATGGTGAGGGATTCCCTCATAGCGCGTGTAATGGCGGGTTAATGCATTATGATTATATGTATAATGAGTGCATATTGTGCCTTTACTATCCTTTTTTTTACATCTGATCTACTAAATAGCTTTATCTCGCTAACTGTTCACTGTAATGAAAATCTATGCACAAGGGAATTTTACTTATTAAATAATAAGCTACAATTTAGTAGTCCATATTTTTTTTCGTATCTCCAGTATTTTCGGAGATATTTTGAAGTAAAAGGTGACAAATAGGAAATTGCAAAAAGTCAATTTTTCTTTAAACTCCACTTTTTCTAAAATTGGGCCTTTTAAATAGGTCAAATTTCTTGGGTGTATTGATAATACGAATATAAAAGGAACTACTTACAGAAAGGTGAAGATCAATTTTTAATTAGAAGGGTAGTTGGGGGGCTGTTTTCACTGATTTTTTCATAGAGGATAGCAGGTACCGACCTTTTTTTGATCATAAATCTCTTAACTTTCATGCTAGTAGCTTCATATTATTATTTTTTAAAAGGTCTAACAGTATACTCGAAAAAAGATTATTTAAGTTTAATTTAATTTGTGTTACTAAAAGATTAATTTTTGATATCTACAGTTTTTTTGATTAAATGCATATTTTTCGAGGTATTCTCAAAAAACCCTCTATAGTGGAGTCACTGAAGGTGGATATGAGCTATTACCTCCGATTTCATTGAACCTCCATCGATTTGTATGAAAATTGGTGAGTGGTTAGAGGCTATCTCAAGGAACAAAGGTGACATGGTGCCAACTTGCGCTTTTACCCTGGGGTTGGATGCCACCCCTTCTCGGGGGTGAAAATTATTTTATTAAAAATAACCCCATAATTCGATAGAGAAGCAAATTCTAAGCAAAATTTATTATATAAAGTTATTAAAATAAATCAAAACTTTTTGAGTTATTAAAGATCAAAGATTTTAATATTTCTTGAGAAAAATGCATGTTTAAACCGATTCTTCATCAATAACTCAAAAACTATAAGTTTTTACAAAAAAAGTTATTATTACTAAAATTGAAGCTATAAAAAATGAAATAAACTTCTTACTAGAAAAACCTTTTAGTGTTAACTAAAAGTGAGTTATAGGTAATTGAATGTATATTTTTTTCGGCGAGTAAAAAAATCTACGTATTCAAACTGAAATCACGGGAAAATGATGCATTTTATAACATAAACTTATTAAACATTTGTCAAAGTACTTAAAAATATATATCAAATGAGACCCCGAACATGTTGATAGCATTAAAATTTATGCTCCAAAATGTTCTCAAAATTTATCTTTTAAAAATGTCTCCAAAAAATGTTACTGTTTTTTTTTTAATAACTCCGTTCATTTTTACGATGTCAGGTTCATCTGAAAACCGTTTAAAAGCTAATTTCAAGAGCTATTTCACCAAGTTAAACTTAATCTCTTAAACTCCTTACTTTTTTAAAAATAAAACGTTAAATGGCCCCGGTTGCATGGTTCTCACAGCAAAATTTAAGATTTAAACGTTTCTATCTCGGTTATTTTTTACCCTGTAGAAATAATAAAACAGGTAAAGTATTTGTCACAAAAAAATCTAAAATTTGGTTGTATATTATTTTTACGTGTATTGAATATTTTTGGAGTTATTATCAAAAGAATATAAAAATTACAATAATTTTAAAAATTATTATTTTTTTAAATTATATCTTTTTTTCAAAAATATGCATTTTAAACCAGTCAAAATTATTGAAATCATTACTTATGCTAATATGAAGAAGTTCTTATAAGGAAAATTTTATTTTTTGTGGAAATCGCGTATGATTGATTTTTCACTTTTTTCTTAAAAAATTCCAAAGGGTTCTCTTATTTTCATCATAACTTGCTTAATTTTAACGCTTTTAACTTGCTTCGAAGCTCATTTGATAGGTATTCTGAAGTACTTTGACAAATGTTTAGCAGGTATATTTTATAGATTGCATCGTTTTCCCGTTATTTAAGCTTGAATACTTAGATTTGAGTACTCGTCGAAAAAAATACACATTAAATTGCCAATAACTCACTTTGATATAACATTAGTTTAGTTCTTTAAGTGAGGAATGTATTAAATTTTTTTATACAGCGGCATGATATAGAAAATGATCCTTGGACTATTCCCTACCTTCTGTGAAAATTTCAAGTAAATCCATGCTGGACAAAAAAATTGCGAGTCAAAATGCTTCATTTCCTCGACTATAGAAGGAGGAGAAACAATCAGTAAATGTAACGAATATAAATACCTGGGTATGAATATGAAAATCACGAATGATGGAACACTGGACGGAGCCGTTAAAGAACGAAATACTCAGGGCAGGAAAGCAATTACGCTCCTAAACTCAGTACTCTGGGACAAGCAGATAAACAACCAAAACAAGAAAAAGATCTATAACGCAGTAGTGAAAAGCATTATAACATACAGCTGCGAAGTATGCCATATGAAGGAAAAATCAAAATGAATGTTAGAGGTCACCGAAATGGATTTCTGGAGAAGGGCTGCAGGAAGATCAAGAAGAGAACATGTCACCAATTAACGGATACGAGAAATAATGAACGTCACACATACAATAAATGACGAAATTAACGAAATACAACTACGATGGTTTGGTCACGTACAAAGAATGCATGAAGACAGAATACAAAGAATAATACTATACACTTCGCGCTCGTTTTGGCATCCGTTATACTGGCAACAATGAACTTATGGTATCCGGTAAAATATTTAACCTTGGTCGTGTTTACGTGAGAATTTAGTTAAAGAACCCAGACAAATTCTATTTATATATTTTGCTATTTTGGCGTTTTGTCATAGAAAATCGGTTTTATATATAAAAATCTTTTAGAATCCTAAATTTATTCTTTAAACACTTGCTCTGTATGTGAATGAACAGGAAAAATTATAATTTTATAATTAGGTAGTTGTATTTTGCTTGACCGGTTTCACAAAGTTTGTATTTGCATGATCAAACGGTTTAATAGAATTAAAATCACGAATGAATTCCTTCTTTCCCTTAGCGCTATCTTGATTTTAAACGAGAACCTGTTTTGCTCAATATCTCAATTTTTAACTTTTCGACAAAAATGGTAGAAACTGAAACTGTTCCTATTAATTTTACTATTTACTATTTACAATTACTATTGAAACTATTTACAATTACATATTACAATTTCTTTTTAACAATGTTTTCCATTGATACTTTACGATAGAAAATGCAAATTTGGTTAAATAAACACCAAATCACTGTAAAATCGCATAAAATAACATTTTGAGAAAAAAGAAGAATATTTTTTGACCTTAAATACAGTCGGAAAAATTAAAGAATACCCATGAGCGATCACCTCATTCACTTATTTTGTATTTGCTGTCTTTTTCTATAAATAACAAACGTTAGTAATAGAAAAAGATAGCAAATACACAATAAGTGATTGATGTGATCGTTCTTGGGTATACGCTGTGAGCTCGTACGTAGAGGGGATATTTACAAATTCGCGAGCGCCAGTAGTGGCAAGTCTGTAAACGTTTACCGGAAATTTGACATAAATGTCAAAGTGATTAATTTAAAATTAAAATTAAAAACATTAATTATAAAAAATATTAGTTGGTCAAAGCTGTGGTATATATTTTTACCTTAAATATATCTACTTACGTTTTAAATACTGAATTTAAGTTTTTTTAATGTTCCGTAATATGTAATTATAATTTAATCTAAAAATCTTAGCGCCATCTACACGATAATTGTGAAAGTATCCGAAATAAGAAATTCATATTTTATTAATAGAACGTCAAATGATTAGCAAAATCTTAAAAAAATCGATTACAATTTAATTACTTTTTTGTGTTGTAAATGTTAAGCGATAACAATTAAATAATAAATTTAAAAATTACCGGTGAAAGTTGCATTAGTAATCCGCTAGGAGCGCCACCAGCGAAGCTCAGAGCGTATAGGGCTTTTCATCGACTCTCATTTGTTTCGAGCTTCTGTCATTTGTCACATAATATTAATATATCTACGCCATACGTCTTTGGTTTGTATCATTCCAGATACCAATAACGTATGACGTAGATATATTAATATTATGTGACACATGACAGAAGCTCGAAACAAATGACTGTGAATGAAAAGCCCTATTGTTTCATTTTTCCGACTGTATTTAAGGTCAAAAAATCTTCTTCTATCCTAAGGTCTTCTTATAATAGCTTATGCAACCTTGTTTATCCAAGTATTTTCTACTCTGCGTACGTGGCCGTACGGTACGTGGCCGTACTTGTACGTGGCCGTACTTGTACGTGGCCGTACTATTTTAGTCTTCTCTCTTCTATATATTGCAGGGCATCTTTTTCCACTTGCATTCTTCTCCTTATCTCCTCATTTTTTATTCTGTCTCTTCTGGTGAGACCACAGCATCTTGTCCAGTATTTCATTTCGGTTGCCAGAATGCTCTTTTGGGCTTTTTTGTTTATGACCCAAATTTCTGCGGCATATGTTATGATGCTTCTTACTATTGTTTGGTATATCATTTTTTTTATTTCCCTTAATGTTCTTATTTCAGATTACATTATGGAGTTGTCTGATGCAAGATCTTGTTTGTCCCAATCTATTTTTTATTTCTGCTTCTGTTGTTCCGTTTTTCGACATTATAAAGCCCGAATATTTAAAATTCTTCGTTCCTTTTATTTCTACTTGTTCTTCTATTTCTAAGTTTTTGACGTCTTCTTCCGATATTGCTAAGTATTCCGTTTTCTTCACATACATTTCCAGGCCCACCTTTTGTATTCCTCTTTTAGTTTTCTGCAACTGATATCCTCTGCAACATGCAACTGATATCCTCTTCATCTTGAGACATAACCACCTGATCGTCTGCGAAATACAATGTGTAGAGGTAATCGTCTCTTATCGGTATTCCCATTCCCATACCCCTACATTTTGTTTTCCAAGTTGTTAGTGCGTGTTCTAAAAATATTTTAAATACAGTTATGTACAGTTAGTAACGTTGGGAATTGGGCAGCCGTGTAGTAATCCTCTTGTTGTTTTGAAGATAGCAACTACCTTGTTTTCTATTTTTATATTTACTTCATTTCCACTGTACATGTTCTTGATGCTTGTGTTAGGTTAGGTGGTATCCCTATTTTAGTCATTGCTTTGTACAGTTCTTTCCTTGGCACAGTGTCGTATGCCTTCCTAAGGTCTATAAACACCATGTGTAAATCTTTGTTCTTAGCTCTTCTTTTTCTCTCTCTATTGTCTGTTGTATTATATGTATGGATATGATCTAGACATGATTTCCCTGCTGTGAAACCTGCTTGTTCTTCTCCGATTTTACGTTCTATATTTTTATCTATTTTGTTCCTGAGGATCCTGCCATACAGTCTTCCCATTGTAGTGATGACGCTTATCCTCCTGTAATTTTCGCAATCTTTTCTGTTCCCTTTTTGTATATTGATGTTATGTAGGATTCTTATCATTGTTTAGGGATGTCCTCTCCATTGATTGCTCTTTCCATGATTCAGCATATCATTCTTCTTAATTTCTCTGTTCCATATTTGATTTGTTCCACCATAGGCGTAATCGGGATGATGCTAAGGGGGGTTAAAACTACTGGAAAGGGGGGGGGGTTACAACTACTGGAAGGTCTCTGAGGGGTATGGTGTTTAGCGTATAGAGCTCAAAGTCCATCCAAATGGGGGGGTTATAGCCCCCAAACCCACCCTGGTTACGCCTATGAGTTCCGCTACAATTCCTCCTGGTCCTTCCGCTTTATTGTTTTTCATGGAATTTATTGCTGGTTTCATCTCTTTTTCTGTTATGACTATTTTTCTTCCTCTGTGGTCATTATTTTTTGTTCGTTTCCATCAATGCTGAATTCTGGTCTTTGCTCTATCAGTATCAGATTTTTATAGTGGTTATTATGTTATTGCTTACATTGTTATTGCATATATTGTTATTACACCTTATTAATTATTTTCTATTTACGGTAAACTTTTAAGGTTATTAAAATTTTAGTTGGTAGGTAACTACTAGGTAATGCCAAGTAGCTATTTCTTGCGTGTCTCTAAATTTTAAACAGCTTTAGTTATATAATATACAGTGCCGGATTAACTATTAGTCGGACTAGGTGGGCGCGCGTAGCTATGAGGCCCGCACGCCGTGCAAAAATATTAATATATTATACATATATAGCGAGGGCCCTACAGCTCTGGCTGCTTCCTGCACTTCAATCTCCAGTTTTGTCTCTCCTGCCAATCCTCTTCTTCTATTTCTCTTTTTCGCATGACATCCATTATTCCTTGTTTCCAAGATTTACGAGGTCTGCTTCGTCTTCGTCTAGTTGTTAGAGTAGTCTAAGCTTGGATCTTTCTTGGCCATCGTTTATTGTTCGTTCGTTTAACGTATCAATACCAAATCAGTTGCCGGAATTCAATTCTGTTGTCAATGCTACTCTTAACCTTTGCTCGTTCCCTAACTACTTCGTTTCTTATGTGGTCCAATCGAGAGATTCTGCACGATCTTCGTAGAAAGTCCATTTCTAGTGCTTTCAGTTTGTCTCTGTTTCTTTGTGATATCTGCCAATATTCTACGCCATATGTTGTGATTGGTTCTACTATACTGTGATAGAGATTTATCTTTGTTGTCATCCTGATATTTTTTGACCATAATACAGAATTTAATTTTTGGATAGCCGTTCGTCCTTGAATTATTCTTTTATAGATATCCTTTTCTGTGCTACCATCTTCGTCAATAACAGTTCCTAAATATTTATATTCTTTACAGCTGTTTATAATATCGTCTTCAACTGGAATATTTTCTGGTTTTCCTCAAACTATATGATGTTCCGTTTTATTTATGTTTAATTTTAATCCCTATTTAACGTATTCTTCGATTAGCTTTCTTGTCATGAATGTTATGACTTCTGCATCATTTGCCACTAGTACTTGGTCATCTGCAAATAGCAAAGTATACAGGCAGTCCTCTCCAATTTCTATTCCCATTCTTGAGCACTTTTTAATCCGTAGTTGTGGCGCTTTTTGGATGTAAATTTTGAACAGCGTAGGAGAGAGGCAACATTCCTGTCGTAGACCTTTAGATGTTTTAAAGGGTTTTGATAAATTGTCTCGTATTTTTATCCTACTAATCGAATTTTTGTATATGTTATAAAGAGCATTTACATACGTTTTATCTAAACCAGATTCTTGGAGCACTTTAAACATCCTGTTTATTGGCACACTGTCGTAAGCATTTTCCAGATCTACAAACATTAGATGAGTTGTCAAATTTCTTTTCATTATCTTTTCTACCAATTGCTGTAATACAAAGGTATTGCCTAAATAGGATCATCCTGCGCGAAATCGACTTTGCTCTTCGATGTCTGGGAAAAACATCTCGATTCTTATTTTTAAAACTCTACCATACAGTTTTCGCCCAGAACTGGTTACACTAATACCCCTATAATTGCTACATGTTCTTTTACATCCCTTCTTATGTACTGAGCTTATAAAAGCCCTTTCCCAATCTTTCGGGATATTATATCCCTTTATAAGACAGCTATTGAAAATATCTGTAATTTTCTCTATTAGCAAATCTGAGCAATATTTCACCAGTTCTATAAATAGGTATGCCTCCAGGTCCCGTTGTTTTCCCATTTTTCATAGTTTCATAGCTTTCCTAACTTCTTCTTTAGTGATCATTTCTATATTTGTAGTTATTTCTTCTTGATCAGACTCAGTGTTTTCTATAAATTCCGGTCTATCCTCTGTTAGTAACATTTTATAATGCTCTTTCCATTGATCCATTTTAATTAAATGTACGTTAGTATTATGCTTTTCGTCTGTTCTTAAATTTCTAAGGGTTTGCCAAACTTCAGATACTTTCGTTCCTCTCATATATATCTATTCAATTCAGCGAATTTCATTTACCACATTTCGTTTTTTCTTTCTGCAACTTTCCTTTTCACTTCTCTGTTTAACCGGGCATAATATATCTTTCTATCTTCACCGTCTTGTGAAACTAACCATGTCTGGTAAACTTTCTTTTTGTTTTCTATCAAGGATTCTAGATCTTGTGACCACTATTCTGGGTATTCTCTTTTTATGTTTTCCTTTTTTCCTAGCCCTTCTTCTGCTGCTCCATGAATGGCTTCCTTTACCTCCTCGTATATCGCTTCTGCGTTTCTATCTACTATGTTGTTTAGTTTTGCAACTAGTCTCCATTTATACATAAAATATTATATAAAAATAATAATTAATGTTTAATTATTTAAGTAGTAAATATACGAATAAATATAAAATGTTTTCATTATCATAAAAAATTTCAATTCAAATACTGATTTGAAGACGTGTCTGTAGATTGTAGATAAATAATTTGACCAGGGCGTCGACGTCGCACCGCTGAGTAATCGAGAACACATTATATCTTTAATACATGCCGACACAGAGTTGGTGACATAATTAAGAATTTAGTTGTTTAGTCTACGATGATTTATGGTTAACGGTGCGAATATGATTTTGAGAAAAAAAATATTTGAAGATTGAAGATGATATTAGGTTCATAAAGTCAAAATATTCACTTGTCATCATTTTTTTGTTAAGAAAAGGTAACAACCTCGTACAATCACATTATCAGCCTTCATTTTATTTTATTATTTGGTATTATCTAATAAAGTTATAAACTTCTCATTATAAATTTAGAAAACATTACAAGAATAGAACCAAATTTAAATAAAGAACCAAAACAAGGACCCACTTTAAATAACTTTTTCAAATACTTTTCAATTACGATTAAGTGAAGGACGTTATAACAGTAGAATAGGGTGAAAAACATCCCGTAAAAACGGGATTGTCCCGTTTTTTAACGATTTGTCCCGGGGTCCCGAAAAAGTCTCTCGGGACGCCTAAATGTCCCAAATGTTTGCTTTTGGTTGATTTTTTGTAACTGACCATATTTTCTCTCTTTAATTTTTCTTCAATTGCGGCATTTGTTTTCATTCGTATTTCTCTCTCTGTTGCTACTTTGTGGCCCAGTATTATTCTCATTCTGTGTTATTAGATATTTCTGAATTATTGTGTCATCCTTCCCTACCGTCATGTATTTTGTTTTTGCTTGTTTATCTCTAGTCCTATTCTCTTCGCTTCCTTATGTAATTTTCCAAGTGCTTTTGAAAGTGTCATCTTTGCCTTCTCTATTATGACTACATCATCTGCATTATGCTACTAGTTAAAGTTGATCTGTAATGTTTTTTTGCACAGTTTATCCTTCTCATGATTACTTTCAATATAAGATTAAATCATGTCGTAGCGAGATAGAGTCATCTTGTTTCACACCTTTGTTTTCATTAATCTTCTTAGAAGTTGTTCCGTTGAAACTGATCCTTGCTCTGTTATTCTTTAGGCTCACTGTTAGCATGTCTTAATTTTTCTGGGATTCCAACATTCTCTAGCTCCCCCATCATTTTCTTCCGATTGATTGTATCAAAGCACTTTTGAAATCCATGAATATTAGGTGTATTTCTCTGTTTTATTCTCTCGATTTTTGAATTACCTATTTGCTCCACTGTATGTATGGAACTAATCATCGACCTTCCCGGTCTGAACCCATTCTGGTATTCTTCTAATATTCGTTTAGCGCATGATTCAAGTCTTATGTTTAGTATGTTTGCTAGAATGTTATATGTGGTGTTAAATAAAGTGCTTGCTCTGTAATTCTCGCACTCCTTCCGATCTCCTTTTTTATATACAGTAGAACCCCGCAAATCAGAACCCCGCTAATCCTAACGTTCGGCAAATCCGGACCAACGGCAAGTGAAAAAAATTCAAGACAAAAACTTAGAAACATGTTTATTATACAGAGTAAAACCAGAAAATTGCACAATCTACGTTTAACAGGTCTTTGACTCCGTAACTTTCTTCTGACGCATGGAAGTGTAGCGAATTGACGCAGTGATGATAAACTATTTACACATAAACATTACATCTACTGGTAACGCAGCAGAGTTATGCTCCACGTAACGTAGAGCCACACCCAGAGCTTTAGTGGCATCTGCGTGTGACACCCAATATGACAGGGAAACTTCTTCCTCGCTTTCTTCATCTTCATTAGTCATTAGGGTTGCCTTGTGGTTGAACCAAGTCTACAATGTATTCATCCGTAAATTCTTCGCTCCATTTGTCGTCAGCTTCAATCCATTCTGTAATTACACTTTCTTCTTGGTTTTCTCATCCATCTTGTATAGGGGAACGGGGAAAAATGGAGCTTATTTAAATTAGAAATCAAGCCATGGAGTTAACGACTAAGCACAAATGATGACACTGGCTCTGCATCAGTAACATCAATCTGAGATGGGTGGAAGAGGGAGAGAGACAGGCACAGGGACTCAAAATCAACGACAAAGTAAACTTTCAATTATTAGTTAGGCTAACTTTCGGATAATCCCAACTTTTCGGAATCGGAACAGGCTGTCCCCCCAATTAGGATTTGCGGGGTTTTACTGTATATAGGTACCTACTATAATATCTGCATTCCAATCGGCTGGTAGTCTGTTTTGTTCATATTTTTTGTTGTATTAGCTGGTTTATTTCCTTATGTAATTCTCTTCCTCTGTATTTTATTCCACGGTTATTTCATTTTCTTCTGCTGCTTTTCCGTTTTCTATGTTTTTAATATTTGTTTTTGTACGTTTTCTTCTGTGAATATTTCTACTTCGTTGTTATCTTGTTCTTCTTCATCTGTTTCCTTCATACCGAATAGTATTTTTTCGTAATATTCTTCTCATATTCTGCTGATCTGTTTGTCTTCAAACAGGGTTTCTCTTTTTTTTTGTTTTTTAGTACTCTTGTTTTAATGCTGGACGTATTTTTTTATCTGACTATTCTGTAAAATTGATATATTTGATTGTTTTCTCTGTCTTTTTTAATGTCCTCCAGCGAAACCCGTCATTTTTCTTCTTTTTATTTGTTGAGTTTGCTGTGTTTCTCGCTATTTTTTATTCTTCCCTTTTTTGTTTTGACGAATTGGTTGTTTATCCACGTCATTCTAGCGTAGTTTTTTAGTTTTCTGCGTGTTTCGCAGTCTTGATCGTACGTAAATTACACATTTAAAATTGAAAAGGATTTATAGGTTCCAAATTAGCTAAAAGACGGTGTTTCAATCCCTGTTTGGGTATCGCTCCAAACCCTTCTTGGCAGTAGCGCACCCAGGGGGGGTTTGGGAGTTAAACCCCCTTTCCCCCAGGGCATATGAAAAATATATAAATAATAGCAGGAAAATGTAACTTGTCTTTCACAAAATATAGAAAAAAATTTCGACGCCCAAGCCAACCCCCTTCCCCCCAGAGAAAAATTATAGGTGCGCTACTGCTGCTTGGATGTGTCCCGTTTTTTTCAAATTTATGATATGGTCACCCTACAGTAGAAACGCTTCTTAATTCACGAGAGTATTCTACACACTTGTTCTTAATCCAGGATACAGTTTTTTGTGTCAAATTAGAATTTCATAATGGTAGATAAGTTTATTTTAATTTTCTAATTTATTTCAATCGGGCCCCCGCATACTGCAGACTTTTTACCTGCCGATAGTTTAGTCGGGGTGGGCAAAATTAAATATTTTTCTTTTTAAAATATGTAAGAATGTAGTTCGTTTGGTATGGCATGAGTGCTTTAATTTTTTTTAAGTATTCTATTTGTTTTTAATTTTGTAGACTAGCAGACTTAACTACTTTATGTAATGTAAAATTTAAGACTTACTTACTATATTTTAAATATTTTTCAAAATATTATTTTCTATATCCTTACATAAAAAAATACATTGAGTGTATGAAATAAGTAAGCAATGTTTTAAACATTTTTATTATTTTCCAGACACCTTTGCACCTATTAGTTGAACAAAATATATTATTAAAAATTTTGTACTTACTTTACTTAAGCCGTCCTCTTGTACCCTACGCTGTTGAGGTAAAAATTTTGTAATAAAAAATTAAGAATTCAATTTTAACACTTCTATAATATGTTACAATTGAGCAATTAGACCAGCAGATTCGGCAACTGGTTATGATAAATTCATCAATTTTAATGAACATGTTTTATTTTTGCAGAGAAAAAAATACATTGTTAATTATACAAAAAAATATCATTAATATATCACAACAATATTTTTTTTAACATACTACAATAATCAATTATAAAAATATCCGAAGTCTAAATTCCAACATTTAAGGTGGCAACAGCGCAGTGGAAGCCATGAGGACATAAACTCAAATATACGGAGACCACCATAACCGCAAACTGAATAAATATATATTTGGATGCCATCAAAACCGTTAAAGTGATTTTAGATATACAGCAAGCGAACATGGCGCGCCTGACGGCAATTGCTCCAAGTAATGTGTATATTATTATACAGATAACGTGACTGAGGACGTCCGGCCAATATTTTGTGTAAGCATTGTAGGAAGTGGTACCTTTAATTTGCGATACATTTTAGGGAAAGTCCTCGTGGCAACCGTATATCGGAGTTCACGAAGACCTGGAAGCCACGAGAGACTACGGTTTAACATGGGGGGACGTCATGAGATGCTAAAAATAAATATATATATATATATATATATATATATATATATATATATATATATATATTGATACATGTATCCATGTAACTTCCGAAGTAGATACTCGTAATACGTTGTCACTTCATATATACCGTTATGACTTCCGATTTCGGAAGTCACAACGTTTTGCCTAAATTTTTACGAATTTGGCTACTAGATGGTATTAGAAGGCTTATATCAAAAATTTCACTAGAAGTCACATCGTATCTAATATACTCATAAGATCAGATTTTAGTACGACGGTATATCATCAGCGCTAGTGTCGCTCCCGTACGAGAATACACGTGATATACACAACGCGTAGGGACTTCCGTATACCACACCGCTCGTTGTGACTTCCGTTATTTGGCAACGCTGTATAAACGTTCCCAGACGCCAGACATTTCATTGTTATAGATTTGCGGTCGTAGTATTTTGTGCAGCTGTTATTTAAATATGAGTAATAGCAGATCTGCTTTACTTTCATAGTTAGCGTTAAATTAAATATATTATCTTTATAATTAGTATATTATGCATGTACAAAATTCAAAGTGTCCATTAAATAATATAAATTATTTTTTAATAACCCTATTAAAAAATAAATTTAGGTAAATATTTTCATTTCACGAAATTGCCTAAAATCGCGTATAGGTATTTTGGACCTAGGCTGAAAAGTCAATTTTAGTGATTGTTACTTCGGAAGTAAGTAAAAGTATAAAAACACACAAAAAATTGAAACAATGAATTAAAAGTGATAAATAGCTCTAATAAAGTAATAAATTCTAGTAATAATATGAAATACAGTAAACTCTCTCTTAACAGACACCTCCCTTTGCCGGGCACCTCCTCTATATGGACGGTTTTTCAAACAAAAATAATTCGGCGATATATGAACCTGTACCCTTCAACTGACAACTGACACTCAACACCGGACGTTGACAGTAAAAATGATGTGTAAATGCGGATCTTCTTCTTCTTCTTATGCCGTCTTCTAACCAAGGTTGGCGATCACCTTTTTAAACGCTTCTCTGTCTTTTGCAAAGTGAAATATCTGTTCAACACTGAGGTTAGTCCAATCTCTGATATTCCTCAGCCAAGATTTTTTCTTTCTTCCCAAACCTTTTTCCCCGCTACTCTTCCTTGCATGATGACGTGTAGCAGAGAGTATTTATAGTTACGAAGTATGTGGCCCAGATACGATGTTTTTCTTATTTTAATTGTGTTCATAAACTTCCTGACATGTCCAATTCTTCTTAACACTTCTTCGTTTGAGACTTTTGCAGTCCAAGGAATTTTCAGAATACGCCTATACAGCCACATCTCGAATGCCTCCAATTTTTTTACGGATTGTGCTTTTAGAGTCCAAGCTTCTACCCCATATAATAGTTGCGACCAAACATAACATTCGACGAACCTCAATCTAATGTCCATACTCAATTTCTTATTTGTAAACATTAACTTGAATTTTATAAATCCTTTTTGAGCTATTTCTATTCTCACCTTTATTTCCTCATCTTGATCTAATTGTGAGTTTATAATTGCTCCTAGGTATTTATACCTCTCGATTCTTTCTATCGGTTTACCTCCAATGTCAGATGTATGTTGTCAACAGGGTTTTTTGAGATCACCATTAATGTGGTTTTATTTATATTCATTGTTATTCCCATCTTTTTGCTTTCTCTGTTAATGATATATAGGAGAATTTGTAAATTGTCTATATTCTCTGCCATGATTGCGGTATCGTCTGAAAATCTTATGTTATTAATGATGCTACCTCCAATCCTTACACCTTCAATTCTTTCCCATAGTGCCTCCTGAAATATTAGTTGGGAGTACACATTGAATAATTGTGGCGACAGCACCCATCCGTGCACGACAGCACGTATCCGCAAATGTGGATAGTAAATATAAAATGAAGAACTTTTTCCAAATATTTTACGATATAAAACTACATTTTTTATTATTTATTAAGCTCAATATTCCTTGTTGGCCTAAGAATAAAACGTTTACATTTCTGATTACATTTTATTTTAGTCTTATAAATTTTATTTAATTACAATTCAGTCCATTTATACAATCTTTCACCACCTACTTCCCTCTCCTTCAGTTCAATGCTAGTTGCTTCCATCTCGCAATGTTACTTTTCTTCAGGTCTTCGTACACACTGTCCTCCCATCTTTCTCTTGGCCTGCCTTTCCTTCTCTTTTGTTATGGTCTACGTAAGAGTACCATTTTGGCATTCTTTTACTTCTCATTCTTTCGATTTGCCCCAAATGTTATTCTCTGTGCTTTGATCGTCATCGTTATCGTTGGCTCTTTATACAGTTCTTCCAGTTCTTTATTGGTTCTCCTTCTCCACTGATCTATTTTCGCACCTCCATATTATACTGCTCTTAGCATTTTTCTCTGCAATCTTTCTAAAAGGTCTGTTTCTGACTTTTCAGCACCCATGTTTCGCATGCTCTGCGTATGATACTGTAGGTCATTTTTTATCGTTTCAAATTGATACATAGCCCGATCAAAGAACAATCTGACCCAAAAAAATAAAGGAAGGATGAAAATTTGGGAATAGGTAGTTGAAATTGTCTATTATTATATAAGAAAAAGTTAACTACTCGACGCACCCTCCATTTTACAAAAATTGAGGGGAATACCCCTTCTCGGAGGTGAAAAATATAGAGTTATTTGCGAGTGAATATATTCATTTTTAACAACAAAAAACATGTTTTAGACGGTTTTTCGCAAATAACTCAAAAAGTAAGTATTTTATCGAAGAAGATATTCTTAGTAAAAATCTAACTTATAAATAGTGAAAAGAATGGAGTACGCATGAAATCTGTATACCCAGTAGAAGCGGAGTTGTAACTAATGAAAAGTAAGTCCTTATTCGTCCAATTCCAAATCGAATATTTTAAAGTGAAATAACCAAAAAACGGAGAACTTTCCGGGGAAAACTTTTTAAAAACTTTTTTAAAGTGTTTAAAAACAGGTTTATTTTTGTTTTTTTTAACTTCTAACATTAAAAGTAAGTGAGTTACGCTCAAAATATTTTTGCTCCCTTTTATATTTTGGTAAAAACAATCGCGAAAATCACCCCCTAATTAGCATCCCAAATAAAATGAATCGTTACTGCTTCACAAGGTATTTTGTTTATGTATTCTTTATAATGATCTATAAGTTTTATTGGTTCAAACTGTTCAATTTTGAAAAAAATTGGTTTTAAAATAAAAAAAATTTTCTGATTTTGAAAAAAATTCCTTTTTTTTTCAAAATAACTGAAAAATTATTAGTAATACCAAAAACCTCAAACAGTAATAAAATGTACGTTTTGAGTTCTGATTATTTTGGATTTTTTGTTTTCCTGGTAGACAAAAATTGGTTATGCTAAGACTGTTCAAAATTTGCATACACTCGTGATTAGTGACTTGTTCAAGCCATTTTAACTAAATCCATTTCAAAAAGAAGCACTTTGAACCGATGAAACTTACAGATCATATAAAGAATACATAAGAAAAGTAAAGTGTGAAGCGGTAACGATTAAATTTATTTGAGATGCTAATTAGGGGGTGATTTTCGCGATTTTTATACCAAAAAATAAAAAGGGTTGAGCTCTTTTATTTGCGTAACAATATTTTGAGCGTAACTCACTTACTTTTAACGTTAAAGGTTCTTTTAAAAAACAAAAATAAACCTTTTTTAAACACTTTAAAAAAGTTGTGATTAATTTTCCCTGAAAAGTGCTCCGTTTTTTGGTTATTTCACGTAGAAACATTGGATTTGACGAAGATGGAATTTAATGAAAAAAGAAGATTTGATGAAATTTGACGAAGAAGGACCTACTCCTCATTAGCTACAACTCTGCTTCTACTGGTTCAACAGACTTCATATGTACACCATTTGTTTCACTTTTTTATAAGCTATATTTTTGCTAAGAATACATTTTTCGATAAAATACTTACTTTTTGAGTTACTTGCGAAAAACCGTTCATAAGCATAAAAATGAACATATTCACTTGCAAATAACTCGAAAAGTATTGACTTAGTGAAAAAACTCTATAGAACAAAAGTTGCTTAAAATTAGTTATTTTATCCAATTCCGGACTTATTTTGAATGTATATTTTCAACCCCAAGAAGGGTGTATTCCCCTCCATTTTTGTAAAATGGAGGAGATGTAGAATTGTAAACATTTTCTTATATAATAATAATAGACAATTTCAACTACCTATTCCCAAATTTTCATCCTTAATTTATTTTTTGGAGGTTTTCGATAAGTTTTGTATTCCTTGATCGGGCTAACAGATCTTTACACAAGTGATATTAGGTATGAATTAGCAACGCAAGCAAAATTTTAATGTGTATGTCGATCCATGAAAGAATTGCTGACCCCATTATTACTCTGATAATAAATACCTCGATAAATTTTTGTGTTTTGACTGAAATATGAATCTTAACTTAATTGTCGAATGAAGATATTTGGGTTCAATAGACGTCATTGTATTAATTTGTAGGCCTTAGCGTTTTGGTTAAAATTTCATAAATTATTTTCGGATTAAATTTCACAATAAATTTTGTGCATGATCTGAGCCATCAACCTATATGTACATATAATTAAAGTAACTGAAATAATTTTAGTTATTAAAGTTATTAAAAATTTTAAATTAACAAAATACAAAATATTACTCTAGTAATACATTGTTACTCTAGTAATATTTATTTTGATGACACCCGACTTGGTCGTCGAAACGTTAATGAAATAATTTTTTTTAGTAAAATTGTGGCTTATTTCTCATTAAAAATAATTAATTATATCATATTTATTTTTCCCTTAAACGGACACCTGCCTTAAACGGACAGTTTATGCGGATCAACTACTGTCCATCCAAGGGAGAGTTCACTCTATAATAGAATAATTGTATCTAATTATTAAAAGTTTTTTGCTTTAAACGTGTGCAGAAATACATCATATTAACAGAGCTCGGAAAATAAGCACTTAAAAATTCTAAAAATGTTTTAAACAAATTGTTACAGTTGCTATTTTTGTGCCGTAAAAAATTTTTTGGATCACTGTTACTGTTAAAAAAACTGACACTTACACTGACACTAACTTTGGATAACTGACAAACTCCCTGAGCGTTTTTTGCAATTATAGGATTTGCAACATTTTGTTTTTTATTTGTTACTAAGCTCGATTTTCTTGGCCGGAGTGTATCTACCTTTATATTGTTCATAATATTTTATTATTCAATATTATATTATTAAATTTAAAATGTCGTTAGTAAACTCCAACTCCAACAACAACCTGGAGCTAAAATAAAATCACTAAAAATATTTGTTAAAATTACTATTACCTAGCATCATTTTATTCATTATATTCATTTATTCTTCTTCTTCATCTTTTTGTGTAGACATAACTCTGTCTGTTTTTCAATGTGACTCCAGTAAGTTGTCATTCCATCGTTTTCGTGGTCTTCCCACTGATCGCCTTCCTATTGGGGAACCGTCTCTCGCCGTCCTTACTACTCTGTTTATTGTCATTCGGCTTTTGTGGTCATTCCACCATTCTACTCTTCTGTTTTTCACCCAGTTATTAATGTTGTCCACCTTGCATCTCTGTCGTATACGTATATCTGCATTTCTGGCTCTATCACATAGTGTCTTACCATCGATTTTTCGAAGTGTTTTCATCTCTGCTGTTTCTAGCATTCTTTTTGTCCTTTCTGTATCAGATTGTGTTTCTGTCGCGTATGTCATTATTAGTCTGAGGACTCTTTTGTAAATTCTGCCTTCCATTTCTTTTCCGATATTTTTATTTCTCCATATTGTGTCATTCAGGCAGCCTGCGGCTCTGTTTACTTTATTCACCTGAGCTTGTACTTCGGTTTCGAGCTTTCCGTAGATAGAGCTAGATAGTGTGATGCCTAGATATTTAAACTCTATGACTTGTGCTATTATCTGACCGTCCAGCTCTAATTTACAACTAGATTTGTTGTTATAACCATGCATTTAGTCTTTTTTGGGGAAATCAACATGTTAAATTTTCTAGCGGTTATATTAAATTGGTGCAGCATAGGTTGTAAATCATCTTCACTTTGAGAGATTAGTATTGCGTCGTCTGCATAGCAGATTATTTTAAGTTGTTTTCTTTCTTGTATCTTTCTTTTGTTCTTACTTTTTTTTATTATTTCATCCATGATCAGGTTGAACAATAGAGAACAAGACAGGGAGTCTCCCTGTCTTATCCCATTGCCAGCTTCAATTGGGTCAGTTAGTTCTTTATCTACTTTTACTCTGATCGTGTTGTTCTGATAGATATTTTCGATCGTTTTAATTATTCCTAGAGGTACCTCTCTTGCGTAAAATAAATGGATAACGTCTTTTAATTTGACTCTGTCAAATTCCTTTTTAAAATCGACGAAAAATAAGTATGCCGGTTTGTTGTATTCTACTGATTTCTCTTGAATCTGCCTCATTATAAATATAGCGTCGGTACATGATCTTCCCGACCTTAAACCTTGTTGTTCTTCTGCTAATCTTATAATTGTATTCAGTGTGTTTGTTATCACTTAGTGTTGTGTTTAATAAATTAATTCCTCTGTAATTCTCCGGGGGTCCGAATTACAGACTCATATTCATTTACAGAATTATGTTCATTAATAGCTGTAATTGACTAATGCATAGTTTTAATTATTGTAACAATTATTATTACAGTTAAACTATATAATATTAATGATATTTTATATATAGAATTAAGCCGTTTAACCAATTTACCAATTAAGCCAATTAACCAATTTCGATTTCCAATGCGAAAATGACATGTAATGAGAAATCAAGAACGTTACCGCCTTCTCCAACGGATTTTTCAAGGGAAGGTAAGTGGTAAAAGAGGACGTGGTAAAAGTGGTAAACTTTACGAACGTGGTATAACATGACTACCACTGAACTGTCCCGCGCTGCGGTAAACAAAGTCAAGATAGCCATGATGATCGCCAACATCCGGAACGGGTAGGCACTTTAAAAAGAAGACATTCTTATTGGAACGCTAGATACCAATGAATTCCACTGCCAAGTGTGAGACTCTAAGATAACAGATCACGCTCAAACTACGAGGTAAATTTGGCAGAAGAGACGTTGTGACTTCCAAAAACATGACAACATCGCTGGAAGTGACAACGCGACTTGAACTACCCTATTTACAGAAGCCACAACGTATTATGTCCGCTTCCGTATATACCTATATATATACAACATTTATTATGGTAAATCCTTTCCCCTCAATACGTAGATCTATCGTAGCACCCCCCTCTTATCAAATATACAATTTTTAAAAAATAATCCCAAGTAGAAAAGGTGGAAGCCAGACAGCCTCTTCTGTATACGGGAAGTCACAACTTAACGTGCATCAATATATATATATATATATATATATATATATATATATATATATATATATATATATATATATATATATATATATATATATATATATTTAGCATCTCATGACGTCCCCCCATGTTAAACTGTAGTCTCTCGTGGCGTCCAGGTCTTCGTGGACTCCGATATACGGTTGCCACGAGGATTTTCTCTAAAATTTATCGCAGGTGAAAGGTACCACTTCCTACAATGCTTGAACAAAATATTGGCCGGATGTCCTCAGACACGTTATCTGTATAATAATATACACTTTACTTGAGGCAGTTGCCGTCAGGCGCGCCACGTTCGCTTGCTGTATATCTAAAATCACTTTAACGGTTTTGATGACGTCCAAATATATATTTATTCATTTTAAGGTTGTCGCGGAATCCGTATATTTCAGTTAATGTCCTCATGGCTTCTACTACGCTGTTGCCACCTCAAATGTTGGTATTTAGACTTCGGATATTTTTATAAATGATTATTGTAGTATGTTAAAACAATTATTGTTGTGACAGATTAATGATATTCTCTTTGTATAATTAACAGTGTATTTTTTTACTGCAAGAATAAAAACAATTAAGAAGTATGTTCATTAAAATTGATGAATTTATCATAACCAGTTGCCGAAACTGATAGTCTAATTGCTCAATTGTAACATATTATAGAAGTGTTAGAATTTAATTCTTAATTCTTTATTAGGAGATCCAGATTTAGAAATTAGAACAACAAATACATTTAAAGAATATAAATATCTCGAATCTATATTATCTAAAGAAGGCAAAAGAGACATCGAAAACAGAACACAGCAGGGCAAAATAGCGGTAAACATTCTAAGCTCTCTACTATGGTCTAAAGAGATAAGACAAAAAACGACAATCTATCGTACCTTGGTAGAGCCTATTATGACTTATGGAGCAGAAGTTTGGCAGATCACAAAAAAAGATAGAAAGAGAATAGAAGTAGGTAGTAGAAATAGATTATCTAAGGAGAGCGTGTGGTATATAAAAGATCGCATCAGGAAGGAGGACAAAAACTGTATATTCCAGTGTAGATAGAATTGAAACGAGACAACTAGTGTGGTATGGTCACGTCAAACGAATGAATGAAGATAGGTGGCCAAAGAAAGCTTTAAATTACATACCACAACAAAGAAGAAGAAGGGGAAGGCCTTCAGTTACCTGGGAAGAAGATGTACAGTACATCATGAGAGATAAAACCATCAAAGAAGACGAATGGATGGACAGAAAAAGATAGCGGTCGAAATGCGAGAAGTAGCAGAGGCTATAGGAACCTCGCTTATAGATGCATAGATATAATTATTTATTACAATATTTTTAATAATATAATTTTTCTATTCTCATACTATAATATATCAATTATAATGTCACCACCTGTATAATAGATATAATCAGATAGATCATTAGATAGAACTAAAAACGCAGGACGAACTTCTCCAAGAAGTAATTACATAAAATAATGCCCTCTATTCATAACGGAACATCACAAGAAATATGGGAGACTTTTAAACATTGTGTAACAACATCTAATCCTGTGAAACGGAAACACTGGATAACAGATGGAACCTTTCAAATCATTGAGAATAGAAGAAATCTTTGTCAAAGTGGTATGCATAGTGAAAGGAAAAAAGCTAGTTTGAGAAACCTCAATAAAAAAGTAAAGCGAAGATGCAAGGCAGATAAAAAACTGTACTATCAAAGTATATGCAAAGAAATTGAGACATGATCAGAATAATCAGCCGAGAGATCTATTTAGAAAAATACGCTACTTAACAAGATACTTCAAAGCCAGAACTTGGGCCATTGAAGACAACACTGGAACTCTGAGAACAATCAGAAAAGATATAGCAGAGACATGGAGATTGTATTGCAGGTACCTATATAAAGATGATTAACCCCAAGAACCTGTTAACCAAATCTTTGATGAAGTAGAAGGAGAACCTGATATACTTGAAAATAAAGTAAGACTAGTGATCATTAAGCTTAAATATAATAAAGCACCAGGTCCAGATATGATAACAGCAGAAATACTCAAAGCCACAGAAGAAACTGGCGTAAAATTACTTCATCTACTCTGTAACCAAATATGGCATTCTAAACAATGGCCTGAAGACTGGACAAAATCTACAATAACAACAATTCATAAAAAAGGCAGCTTCCATAAATGCGACAATTATAGAACTATTTCTCATATATCACATGCCAGTAAAATAATACTAATATAATCAATGAGAGACTAAAAACATTCCTTCAAAGAGAAATTCCACAAGAGCAAACTGGATTTACCAAAGGTAGAGGTACTCGAGAACACCTGTTGAATATAAGACAGATAATCGAAAAATATAGGGAATTTAATATTCCACTGTACATATGCTTTATAGATTATCGTAAGGCGTTCGACAGGGTCAAGTGGAGACACTTATGGCAAATACTAAAAGAAGTAGGCGTACCCCAACACCTTATTTCGCTTATAACTGAACTATACGGACACACTATTGGATCAGTTAAAGTGCTTGACACACTTTCAAAGGAATTTCATCCAGAACAGGGTGTCATACAGGGATGTATACTATCTCCACGATTATTCAACATATATGAAGAGCATATTATGAGAAGAGCACTTGAAGGATGGGAAAAAGTCATCTCAATAAATAATCATAAAATAGACAACCTACGTTTCGCAGATGACACAGCCCTTCTTGCAAATAGTCAATCAGAGCTGATTGATCTTACACGACTGGTTGAAAACGAAAATCAAATATTTGGTCTGCAATTAAACATATCAAAGACATGCGTCTTTGAAGTAAGGGTCAAAATAAAGATGAAATTAGCCAAAGACAAAAACCGGAAAGTAAACAAAAGAATCGAATTCACAAAAAGATTGAAATTAAACCGAACAGCAGTGTCCCAACATGAGGAAACAGTGGAAGAAATATGGAAGAACTTCAAGGATATTATGCAAAAACTGCAAACGAAATTATAGGGATGAAAAAAAAAAGAGAAAAGAAATGGATAACCGGAGACACATTGTACTCCAGGGAAATAAGGCAAAAATATACGTTCGGAACACTTGACCGGCCAGGTTGCAAATGGATTTTTTGGATACTATATACCTATTACATTATAAATATAAAAATGTCCGTTACAGTTCGGACGATAATTTTAGTTATTAGCAAATAAGGGTCAAAAATGTTAGTTTTTGAATTTTGGTACGATTATTTGTTGCTTCGGAAGTTGCAAAATAAAACTTAAATTTCAAAAATAAAAAATTTGCTATGTGAAAACCGCATGAAAAAAGAATACTTATGTTTTCAAAGTTTTTAAAAAAATAATAAAAAGTCATTTTTATCATTCCGAAAATATTTTAGTAAAGTAGAGTCATTTTTGGCTTATAAACAATTTGAATAACTTTGTTAGTATTGACTGCAAACTAAATTAATCGATTTAGGGATGGGAAAAACCTACCGGTTATAACCTAAAACCGGTTTTTTAATTCGAAATAATCGGTTTTACCGTTTTTTTTGTCCCGGTTATAACCGGTTTTTTCTTTTTAAAGTAATAACCGGTGAAAAACCGAATAAGTTACCTGTGGAAAAAAAATTTATTTAGAGAAAAATGAAGAAATTTCTATCTATCTTCGATCTCAATCATATGTATTATAAATAATATGCGAAGTAATAAGTAATTAACCCAAACAACCATAATTCAACTTTTATTTACTAATAGAGAACTGGACGAAATTGTCACATCAGCTTTTATGAAACAATTTTGGGAATAGTTATTTAGTTTTAGATGATAATATAGTTACGTAAAAAAGTAAGTGATCTGCTTGAAATCGATATTCCAACCATCATCTAAAAATTGTTTTTACTTGAGTACTTGAGACTTGAGAGTCTTGTATGAAATGTGAATACCGAAATACGATTAGGAATCTCCAATATGTAATTTTTAAATATTAGGAAATACATAAAAGGTAGGTATTACAAACGTATTAAAAAATATAACCTACTGAAATTTTTTGATGGCAATAGAGAAGTAAATAATGAATTGGTTTATCGAATTTATTTTTAAGTAAAATATAAGTCATTTGGATATTTTTCTAAACTTGATAGATCTAAGGCACATTCGGTAGATCGGGTAGGATCATCATTTTTGAGAATATCCCAATTATTGACAACGCACTATACGCCGAAGCCGTCTACAACGAGCGACGAATCAGAGATTGGGGTACTTTCGCCCATTTTTAGGGTAATTTGAGAGCGCCTAGGAAAATTTTTATAGGTTGAATTGGTTGGGAAATTTTTCGGGAGGAAAATTGAGCAAACTAAAGTGCAATATTTAACCGGTTTTTGGAACAACCGGTTATTTGACCGGTTATAACCGCCAGGTTAAACCGTAAGTAAAAAAAAACGGTATAACCGAAACCCGGTTTTTTGTTCAACAACCGCCATGCACCATCCCTAGACTTTAGAATTTAAAAAGCTGGTACTTTTACATTATTATTGTATTATCGGTTTATAACCTTCTCCGTCTTCCGATACCCGTTCGCCGTTCGCCATTCCTCTCTGTCCGCACATTGATCTACTTACAGACCTCTTTCATCCATGGCTTTGTTTATTCCTACCTGCCAACTTTTTCTCGGTCTACCTCTTCTTCTTCTACCTTGCGGTTTCTAGTTTTGCACATGTTTTGTGATTCTATCTTCATGCATTCTTTGTACGTGACCCAACCATCGTAGTTTATTTCGTTGATTTCGTCATTTATTGTATGTGTGACCTTCATTATTTCTCGTATCCGTTCATTGGTGACATGTTCTCTTCTTGATCTTCCTGCAGCTCTTCACCAAAAATCCATTTCAGTGACATCTAACATTTGTTTTGATTTTTCCTTGATATGCCATACTTCGCAGCTGTATGTTATAATGCTTTTCACTACGGCGTTATAGATTTTTTCTTGTTTTGGTTGTTTATCTGCTTGTCCCAGAGTACTGAGTTTAGGAGCCTAATTGCTTTCCTGCCCTGAGTATTTCGTTCTTTAATGGCTCCGTCCAGTGTTCCATCATTCGTGATTTTCATACCCAGGTATTTATATTCGTTACATTTACTGATTGTTTCTCCTTCTTCTATAGTCGAGAAAATGAAGCATTTTGGCTCGCAATTTTTTCGTCCAGCATGGATTTACTTGAAATTTTCACAGAGGGTAGGGAATAGTCCAAGGATCATTTTCTATATCATGCCGCTGTACGCTAAAAGCTTGGGGTGGTTGCCACCCCATTTCGGGGACGGGAATTTTTTATTATATTTTAACCACGTAAATCGATGTAAAAATGAATTCTAAGAAAAAAATGTTTTTTACATTTTCTTCGTAAAACTAGTATTTTTCGAGATATTCGCGCTTGAAAGTAACAGTTTTTCGACGAAAAAATCGACTTTTTTAGATGGTTTTTTGAGAATACCTCGAAAAATATGGATTTAATCAAAAAAACTGTAGATATCAAAAATGCAACTTTTAGTAACACAAATTAAATTAAACTTAAATAATCTTTTTAAGTATAATGATAGACCTTTCAAAAAATAATAATATGAAGCTCCTAGCATGAAAATTAATCGACTTATGATCAAAAAATGTCGGTACCTGCTATTCTCTATGAAAAAATCAGTGAAAACAACCCCCTTAACTACCCTACTGATTAAAAATTGATCTTTACCTTTCTGTAATCCCCTTTATATTCGTATTATCAATACACCCAAGAAGTTTGACCTATTTAAAAGGCCTAATTTTAGAAAAATTGGACTTTAAAGAAAAATTGATTTTTTGCAATTTCCTATGTCACCTTTTACTTCAAAATATCTCCGAAAATACTGGAGATACGAAAAAATTATGGACTATTAAATTGTAGCTTATTATTTAATAAGTAAAATTCTCTTGTGCATGGATTTTCATTACAGTGAACAGATAGCGAGATACTATGGCTATTTGAAACCTCTATTTACGAGCAGACACCCCCTTATTCGAGTCTTTTAAACTCACCCCAATTAAAAACTAAGGGATCTTACAGAATTTAGTTTTCACGGTCTTAGAACTCTTCAAAAATCCTACAGAATTATTTTTGGAAAAACTTTTTATCGTCAAAAATGAAGGAGCCATGTTTAGAAAACGATTTTTTTTAAATATCGAATAGGCTTCTTATGGATAATTTTCAATGTAGGTATAATACCACAGAACCGGTTGATATACTGGAAGATGACTAAAAAACTATTTGTATTTGTACATATTTGTAAATTCGTATTTTTTTGTAAATAAATGTTTTTGTAATTCTTTAATTCTACTTTTTTTCTGTATAGATCTATTAAACTATCTACTTATAAAAATTGTGATGTTATTAAGGGTGGTTTTTAAGGCTTGAAATACGATATTTTATCCTAAAGTATAAAACAATCATTATTTAACCAATCAAAACCAAATTTTACCCATATTAAAATTTACAATGTTTTTATATATTTTTGTCAATAAGGGGTAGGTTACACCCCTAAAATAATCAACGCCCTTAAGCATGATCTAGAATATGAAGTACAGGGTGATATGATCCTAATCCCAAATTTTTATGTAAATCGATGCAAGCCGAAATGATTCTTTTAGGATAAGTAATTTTTTTATATATAGCTTCAACAAGGGTGGTTTTAAGGGTTGAAATATTATGATAGTATATCTTAAAGCATAAAACAATCATTATGTACCTAATAAAAACCAAATGTTGACAATATTAAAGTTAAAAATGTTGTTTTATAATTTTTTACAGTTAGGGGTAATTTTCACTTTTCACATTTCTATGCTTATATTTGTATTCTCCATTGCCTCCCATAACTTTACCGAAGGTACACTGTCGTATGCCTTTTTCAGATCAATATAATATACGAAATGAATCTCTTGGTTAATCGCTGTTTTCTTTTCCATGACTTGTGCGATTGCAAAAAGGTGATCAATTGTAGATCTTCCGGCTCTAAATCCTGCTTGTTCTTCTGCTTCCATTTTCTTGTATTCGTCTCTATTCGGTTTTTTAAGATCCTTCCGTATATTTTGCTGATTGTTTGTGTACAGGAAATACCCATGTAGTTATCACATTGTTTTCGATGTGTACTTTTACATAAATGTTAAAAAAACATTCACCTTGGTTAATTACGGTCAAAGTTAGCCACTTTTTTTTATTAAGAAAGCTAACTAGCGCTAGTTTGAAGTTCAAGGTATGTATATAGTTTATATGTAAAAGTTTGAGTAAACTTGAACAGAGTGGTTAATATATCTTTAAAAATAACGCCCTAACGAAATCGACTCGTGGTCGGTGGAGGGGAATTATTAAAATCCATGCACTCAAAAAATGAAATTTATTTTTCAAAGATATGTTGCTCTTTATATCTCCAGAGATAGCTATGGATTTTGATCATTATTTTTTTTAAATTTATATATATTTCTTGTAGTCTTGTAGAGCATGTTATGTACACATATACCTACCTAACAATACAAAATGTTATGGGGCCGATAATTATGATTCTAAGACCTTCGAGTATACATATATAATTTCATAAAAATCGTTCAAGCGGTATCGGAGGATTATGGCAACTAATATTACGACAGGAGAATTTTATAGATGTAAATAAATAGATGGCTATTAAAAAATAGGGTCTTGGTGATAGAAGGGTGAAAATTAAGGGTTGTATATATATATATTTAATGGTACATACTATAAAATTAAGGTAGACAATTTTTTCTAAAACAATAAAAAAGTGGCAGAGGGTAACCCCCTTTTAACTTATGGGTATAAATAATAGATTACAATCTATTTTCAATCCTACAGAATATATGTGTAAAATTTCATAAAAATCTGCCAAGCCGTTTCGGAGGAATATGATAACTAACACTGTTACAGGAGACTTTTATGTATATAGAAGTAACTGTAAATTAAATAAGTAATAAAAGTGGCTTAATTTGCTCGTAATTAACCTAGGCGAAAAGTTTATTTTTTTAAATTCGTGTCAAAATATCAGCTTTTCAAATCCCAACGCAGATTTAGTCAATATGTTAATATGGTTATTCAAATTGTTTATAAGCCAAAAATGATTCTACTTTCGTAAAATGTTTTCAGAATGGTAAAAATGACTTCTTATTGATTTTTTAAATAAGTTGAAAATGTAAGTATTCTTCTTTTCTGTGGTTTCCACAGAATTGCTGTATCATTATTATTTTCTGAACAACAACATTGCAAGAAAGTTCTTTGTGATAAACAAATCGAATGCAATTTAAACTAATTGACAAATCGTCTTGCATTTTTTTATGCATTATGTGGACTGTTTGACTCAACATTTCATGCAATATCAAAGTCTTAAGTTCATTTTTGCAAAAGTTATAGCTATTTCTTTATTTTCGAAATTTAGTTTTATTTTGCAATTTCCGAAGTAACAAATAATCAGAACAAAACTCAAAAACTTCCATTTTAAACCTTTGCTTATCTACTAAAAGATGAATAATCTAAATAAAATATTTAATTACGTTATTTTTACCTGTAGCTATTTAAACGAAAAAATTGTCATATTTGACCCTTATTTGTTAATAATTAAAACTCTCGTCCGAACTGTGACGGGCATTGTTGTATTTATAATGTAATAGGTATAACTCTAAAAGAACCATTTGCTACCTGGCTGGTCAAGTGTCCTGACAAAAACCTTATTTTAAGGAAAAGTAGTAGAAAGGAAATACAAAGAAAAATATAGCGGTTAAAAAGCAAGCCAGAAAAGACAAAAGATACTACGTAAATCATATGGTAAAAATGTCAGAAAAAGTTGCGCAAGAAAACGACCATCAAATACAGTACAATATCATCCGAAATTTGACAGGGAAAACACTAAACAGTAATAAACAAATCAAAGATAAACAAGGAAATAATATAATTAAATCAGAACATAAAATAATACAAAGATGAAAAGAACCCTGCGAGGAAATATATTCCAAACACCACATATAGACGGAGATAATGTAATACAGGAAATAAACATTAGAACAGTTGAAATTACCAAAGAAGAAATACAAAACACACTGAATCAACTAAAAAAATGGCAAAGCCGCTGAAAGCGACAAACTACCGATAGATTTAATAAAGGCGGACGCAAACGAATCAGTACAAATGTTACACAAATTCTTTAACAAGATATGGGCCGACCAGAAATGGAACGTGGGTTTAACCATTAAGATACCAAAAAAGGGCGATTTAAATAAATGCGAGAATTGGCGAGAAATAACACTGCTATTGTCCTTTTCATGATCATTTTTCAGTGCGTCACAAATGATAGGAAAAAGGGTAAGTCCGTGATAATACACATTTATGACATTTATTCTAACATGACATTTTAGTTAAATCTGACAGTTGTCACATTTTATTTTCAATTTAGAATAAAAACAAATCAAATGTGTTTCTTGCATTTATAAAATGGTATTTTCTTTGATTTGTATAGTCTTATAAATTATAGAGATTATATTTGTAATATTATTATCTAATTAAAAAAAATAATTTTTTTTAATTATGGCGCCATCTATCGACAACTAGAATAATCACAGAACTAGAAGTAATCACCGACGTGCCTTTTTTTCTGTCACATACAATTTAATGCGTTAGAAAGAAATCGAAAAACTGTGACGCACTGAAAGATGATCATGAGAAAAAGAATAAGTGCCACATTCAAACTAATCTCAAATATCATATTGAATAGACTGAAGCCAGAAATAGACAAGAAACTAAGACTAAGAAACAACCAAGAAGGTTTTCGCGCAAAACGCTCCACTATCGACCACATTTGTATTATATCTGTACCTATCTCTGTATCTTGTCCTTGTACCTCTGTATCTCTTGTACTCTATAATTATCTTGGAACAAGCTGGTGAATGGCAAAAAAATATAAACATGTTTACTTTCACTTTGACTTTGAAAAGGCCTTCGATGGTATAAACAGAGAACAAATGTGGAAGATTCTAAAACTATATGGACTACCGATAAAATAAATCAACTTAATCAGACTATTTTACAGGAAATATAGAGCCAGACTAGAACATGCGGGAAAAATGGTAGTAGATATAGCTATACAAAGCGGAGTTAAACAAAAATGTGTGCTATCCCCGACAATATTTATAATAAAAGCGGACTGAATCATGCAGAAAATAAGCGATAATAAAACAGGTATTAGATGGAAATTGCATAACTAGTTGGACGATTTGTAGTTCGCAGATGACATTTGTCCCCTAATCGAACATAGCAGCCATAAGCAAAAGAAGATCGACAAGCTTGCAAAATACTCCCAAGATAATGGGCCTGAAGATAAAGACAAAAAAAACCAAACTTAAAAAAAAACAGCAACCAAGAAACTAAAATTAAAATACAAGGAAGACAAATACAGGAGGTATGTAGATAGCTTTACATATCTGGGATCGATCATGGAAAAAAGGCGCTAGTAGAGCAGTTGTAGAAAAAAGGATAGTAAAGGCACAATATGCACTCATTATATAATCATATAATGCATTAAGGTGATACAGTAGCGATCAACAAGTAGCCAAAACGCGTTCCAAGATTGCGGCTCTAATTTTGAATATTTTTTCGAGATATTTGGCACACGTATTCGTAATATAATAAAGAATGGCGGTACAGAGCCCAATTTGAAAAATATATTAATATGTGGAAATTACTCTGTAATTAAATACAATATTAAAAAAACGAGCCTGTACCGCCATTAAGAAGAACAAAAAAATACACTTTCTTCAAATAAACTTTTTTTCCGATGCCTAGATTTTGTGTCATTTTGGAACTACTAATGAAATAAAAAATTTTAGTATGTAGTTCCAAAATTACACAAAATCTAGGCATCGGATAAAGAAGTTTATTTGAAGGAAGTGTATTTTTTTGTTCTTCTTAATGGCAGTACAGGCTCGTTTTTTTAATATTGTATTTAATTACAGAGTAATTTCTACATATTAATATATTTTTCAAATTGGGCTCTGTACCGCCATTCTTTATTATATTACGAATACGTGTGCCAAATATTTCGAAAAAATATTCAAAATTACAGCCGCAATCTTGGAACGCATTTTCGCTACCTGTTGATCGCTACTGTTTCCTCTTAAGGAAAATCTGGAACACAGGCGATATATCACAGTTAACCAAAATCTAAATATTAATAGCTGGAGAAGAACTGTTACAAGAGATCATGAAAGAATTGGCGTTGAGATGAAGAGAAGTCAAACAAAGAGCGAGAAACAGAGAGCAATGGAAAATACTTGTATAGCAAATTTCGAAAGAATAAAACAGAAAAGAATGCGCTAATCCTGCGAATCAGATATCTTTGATTTTTGGCTAAGAAACGCAAGAGCGCCCAATACTTCATAATAAGGGAAGGTATTACAGGGAGAGGGAGAGAGAGAGAGAGGGAGAGAGAAAGAGAGAGAGAGAGAGAAACAATACTGATTATTTATCAAAATAAAATTTAAGGTAAACCTAACCTAACCTATCGAAAGGCTCATCAAACAATTATTAACTAAAAAAAAACATTTGTCAAGGGTATATAGTGGTATTAGGTATATTACATTATAACTTATTCCATCGAAATCTTCCGAAATCCATAATCTTCCATCGAAATAAAATAGAAAATTTTAAAGTCTAGAAAATACATTATTCATAACTACACCCAAGAAATAAGTTTTTCTAACCTGATTTAAGAGTATAAAAACGAAAACAAAGAATTTACAGCAAATCTTTATCGTATATCCGAGCAAACCACCTAGTTGGCAAAAGTTATAAATAGAATTTGTCTGGGTTCTTCAAGTAAATTCTCACGTAAACACGACCAAGGTTAAATATTTTACTTGATATTATAAGTACATTGTTGCTAGTATAACGGATGCCAAAGCGAGCGCTAACTGTATGGAATCATTCTTGTTAATATACACGCTGTATATTGATCGGAAGTCACGAAGAGTCAAAACTATACAGAAGCCACGAGGGACGCAAATGCAATATATATATATATATATATATATATATATATATATATATATATATATGTATATATATATATATACATGTATCAATATATATATATATATATATATATATATATATATATATATACAAGAAATACTGGATATTAGTGACTGTCGATATAAACAAACAACTAGTTTATTAGGGTTGCAGTCAGAAGGTTGGCCAGGATGTTAAAGAAACACTCTTCTGACTTTTTGTCTAGCTTTCGGAATGGTTTTATTCCTTTTTCAAGGCTTAGTCGTTGAGATTATTTAAAAGCTTTATGACCCTCAACAATACTAACACAAACATAGAATACAGAAAATAATGGACGAAATACATTCTAAAATTTGTTAAGGATGGTAAATTTTTATATTTATTCTATGACATCTTCACAGATGCACACCATCAAAAGATGTCATAGAATAAATAAAAATTTACCATCCTTAACAAATTTTAGAATGTATTTTGTCCATTATTTTCTGTATTCTGTTTGTGTTAGTATTGTTGAGGGTCATAAAGCTTTTAAATAATCTCAACGACTAAGTCTTGAAAAAGGAATAAAACCATTCCGAAAGCTAGACAAAAAGTCAAAAGAGTGTTTCTTTAACATCCTGGCCAACCTTCTGACTGCAACCCTAATAAACTAGTTGTTTGTTTATATATATGTATATATATATATATATATATATATATATATATATATATACAAAATATGCATAAGATGGAATGCAACCACAGACACGTGTTTCTGACTTATTAGTCGTCATCAGTATGGTATAGCCAAACAGGAGCAACGCAACCAATTTGTGGCTGTAATGTTAGAAGACCCTCAGGATTCGAGAGCAACAACTAACACATCCACGGAGGAAGCTACAGCTACCTGAGGAAAGTAATGCCAAACGTTTAAAACGTTTTAAAATCAAACAAGGAGAGGTTAACGCGAGTTAATAGATATCGGCATGGCTCGCAACAATGAAAATACAAAATATGCATAAGATGGAATGCAACCACAGACACGTGTTTCTGACTTATTAGTCGTCATCAGTATGGTATAGCCAAACAGGAGCAACGCAACCAATTTGTGGCTGTAATGTTAGAAGACCCTCAGGATTCGAGAGCAACAACTAACACATCCACGGAGGAAGCTACAGCTACCTGAGGAAAGTAATGCCAAACGTTTAAAACGTTTTAAAATCAAACAAGGAGAGGTTAACGCGAGTTAATAGATATCGGCATGGCTCGCAACAATGAAAATACAAAATATGCATAAGATGGAATGCAACCACAGACACGTGTTTCTGACTTATTAGTCGTCATCAGTATGGTATAGCCAAACAGGAGCAACGCAACCAATTTGTGGCTGTAATGTTAGAAGACCCTCAGGATTCGAGAGCAACAACTAACACATCCACGGAGGAAGCTACAGCTACCTGAGGAAAGTAATGCCAAACGTTTAAAACGTTTTAAAATCAAACAAGGAGAGGTTAACGCGAGTTAATAGATATCGGCATGGCTCGCAACAATGAAAATACAAAATATGCATAAGATGGAATGCAACCACAGACACGTGTTTCTGACTTATTAGTCGTCATCAGTATGGTATAGCCAAACAGGAGCAACGCAACCAATTTGTGGCTGTAATGTTAGAAGACCCTCAGGATTCGAGAGCAACAACTAACACATCCACGGAGGAAGCTACAGCTACCTGAGGAAAGTAATGCCAAACGTTTAAAACGTTTTAAAATCAAACAAGGAGAGGTTAACGCGAGTTAATAGATATCGGCATGGCTCGCAACAATGAAAATACAAAATATGCATAAGATGGAATGCAACCACAGACACGTGTTTCTGACTTATTAGTCGTCATCAGTATGGTATAGCCACAAATTGGTTGCGTTGCTCCTGTTTGGCTATACCATACTGATGACGACTAATAAGTCAGAAACACGTGTCTGTGGTTGCATTCCATCTTATGCATATTTTGTATTTTCATTGTTGCGAGCCATGCCGATATCTATTAACTCGCGTTAACCTCTCCTTGTTTGATTTTAAAACGTTTTAAACGTTTGGCATTACTTTCCTCAGGTAGCTGTAGCTTCCTCCGTGGATGTGTTAGTTGTTGCTCTCGAATCCTGAGGGTCTTCTAACATTACAGCCACAAATTGGTTGCGTTGCTCCTGTTTGGCTATACCATACTGATGACGACTAATAAGTCAGAAACACGTGTCTGTGGTTGCATTCCATCTTATGCATATTTTGTATTTTCATTGTTGCGAGCCATGCCGATATCTATTAACTCGCGTTAACCTCTCCTTGTTTGATTTTAAAACGTTTTAAACGTTTGGCATTACTTTCCTCAGGTAGCTGTAGCTTCCTCCGTGGATGTGTTAGTTGTTGCTCTCGAATCCTGAGGGTCTTCTAACATTACAGCCACAAATTGGTTGCGTTGCTCCTGTTTGGCTATACCATACTGATGACGACTAATAAGTCAGAAACACGTGTCTGTGGTTGCATTCCATCTTATGCATATTTTGTATTTTCATTGTTGCGAGCCATGCCGATATCTATTAACTCGCGTTAACCTCTCCTTGTTTGATTTTAAAACGTTTTAAACGTTTGGCATTACTTTCCTCAGGTAGCTGTAGCTTCCTCCGTGGATGTGTTAGTTGTTGCTCTCGAATCCTGAGGGTCTTCTAACATTACAGCCACAAATTGGTTGCGTTGCTCCTGTTTGGCTATACCATACTGATGACGACTAATAAGTCAGAAACACGTGTCTGTGGTTGCATTCCATCTTATGCATATTTTGTATTTTCATTGTTGCGAGCCATGCCGATATCTATTAACTCGCGTTAACCTCTCCTTATATATATATATATATATATATATATATATATATATATATATATATATATATATATATATATATATATATATATATATATATATATATATATATTATTGTGTTTTCAATTTATCAATCAAAGGTAAAATGAAAATTAAATTAAGTTTTTTTTAAATAACGCGGGCACATAAATTTGATACACCCTGTATATTGAGCTGTAAATATTTATTAGAATTTAGTTTGGATGTAAGTGGATTTCTCTTTTAATGAGCTTTCCGATGAACCATTAAAGACTTTTGTGAATAATTAAAGTGAAAAGGACGATGTATTTAGATTTAAAATGGAAATAGATTGTTTATTACGAGAACTATATAACCCACAGGTAGATGTAATTATCACTTTCTAGAAAAGGCGGTTTAAAAGAAAATTTGTAATTTTAATATTTGTTTCAACCCGAGTAAATGTAGAGTTTCCCCGAAAGTAATTAAGGATGGTCGGAATAATGTTGAAAAAGACTGTTTGTCGAATGGAAAAGATTGTTTATGATTCTTAGCAAGTTGGAAGGGGAAAAGTGGTTTGAATGATTGAGAGAGTTTGAAAAAGAAGTCATTATGTTTTTGGCATCGCTGAAGAGCAGTTCGACGTTTTTTGTGGATAGATAGTTAGCAAGTACCAGTGGCTGGTTGATAGTGGAGAATAGTGTTGAAAAGTGGAACGAGAGACAGATCAAATTGAGACGAATTGAGAGAATTGAGACCTCTTTGATTCTGTATTATTGTGAGAAGGAGAGCAGAGAATCTTTGGAGCTTTGTTTGAATCGAGTACGTGTCAAAAGAGGCCCGGCTTGTTGAAGAATTGGTGCTGGTATGCTGATAGTTTTGAAGCTGGAGAACGGAGAGGGCTTTGATGAGTAGCCTTTGACATAGTCAACGAGGGAGAGCTGTTTTTGGGTCACGAAAAGACATCAGAGTGATTGAAGCAAAAGGTCAGTCAACTTATGAGAAAGATATTTTTTATGTTCGGAAACTAAAATTTTGTGTAAAAAGCATATGAATTAAAATTCCAATATTTCTAAAAGTAAATAGGAAATATAGCTAATCTTGCGAATACATAAATTTGTTTTGTTTAGTTTGTTTTATCAAAGTCATCGGGAACAAACAGATAAATTTTTTTTTAACTATAATAAATTTAAGTGGTAAAAATTTCATTCGGACATCTCTGTCCACAGGTTTTTAGATTCGATAGATTTTAGAGTATTGATTTTGATAAATAAAAGGCAATTCTGTATTTTTATTTTAATATTTTGCTTTATTTCTTTTCCCTATTTTATCCCGATTAGGATCAACTAAGAGATACTGAACCCACGAGAGAAGATAAGTATAACGTGAGACAATTTGGATTTTTTTTAATAGCATAAAAAGGCACCCTGAGATTTTTTATTCATTTTTTATGTATGATTTGCGACAATTATATAATTAATCAAATAAATAATAATTAATATAAAATTAATAAGAAGCAGATCATAACAACATGGCGAGCCAACGTAGGACATTAAAGTATCTCTGGCTGTGAATTTGAAGGGAATAGGAAACGGAAAAACAGGTGAAGGAAAATTTATTTGCCCGTCTGAAAAAGTTGATGTATTTAAAAATTTTGAAATATTTGTTTGACTTAATTTTTTTTGTCTAGGTACAGTTTTTACGTATTTATTTTATTTTTGATTGATTTGAATTTTGAAATATTTAGAAATTTGTGGGATAAATTGATTATATTTGGGGAGAGAAAAAATTTCGTCTCGACAGCATACAAGGTATTTTCGAATTTCATATTAGGCGGGGATAAAATTATAACTACATGTCGATAACAACCAGAAGCAAAAGCAAGGAAAACAAAAAACAAGACGAACATTTCGAACAAAAAGAACATATAGAACAAGAAGACATTTTCGAAACAACAATCATGGCATCAGAACAACAAGAATTATCAGGAATAGATAAATTATTACAACTAATGCAACTCCAGTCACAAAAACTGGATAAAATGGATGAATCACAACAAAAACTGGATAAAAATCAGGAAGAAACATCAAAGAAAATGGATAAAATGAAAGAAAATCAGGAGGAAACAAAACAAGCAATAGAAGAGAACAATAAAAAGATAGAGGAACGCATAGAAAAGTATGAAAAGGAAATAAAAGAATGTTTGACAACAATGAAAAACGAGATAGAACAGCAAGAAATGAAAATTAAAGATCACATGCAAGAGCAAGAAATTAGAATGAAGGACCACATGAAAGAACAAGAAATGAAAATTCAAAACAAAATGGAGGAATTAACAAATTGCCAGAAAAAGGAACTAGAAAATTTGGAAAATAAGTTGGAAAACGCATTACAAGAGGACAGACGAGAAATAGAAAGACAAATGGAGGAAATCAAGAATCAACAAAATTCCGGAGAAAGAAGGGAAACGATTATCCATAGTACAGGGGATGTGAAAATAAGATTTGGCGGGGATGTAAAAAAATTACACCCAGTAATTTTCATAAACAATTTAAAAAAGAAAATACGACACATCGGTAACTTCGAGACAGCCAAAGAAACGATAAGGAACCATCTTAAAGATGAGGCAAATTTATGGTTCGATAGCAAGGAAGAAGAATTGGACAATTGGCATAAATTCGAACAAAAGTTCCCGAGTTATTTCTGGGGAAAAATACAACAGCTAGAAATAAACAAGGAATTGCAAAATGGGAGGTACCATGATAGAATGGGTATTTCGGAGAAAACATATGCACTACAATTATATAATAATGCAAAACATCTACAGTACAATTATTCATCCGAACAGCTAGTAGAACTGATAGCCAGACATTTTGAAGATACCTTAGAAGATCACATAACTCTACAAAACTACAAAGATATCGACAGTTTGTGCCAATTCTTAAAAATACGAGAAGCAAAAATGAGAGAAAGAGAAATAAGAAGATCGCAAGATAATTATAGACAACGCGAAAATCGAGACTATAGAGATAGAAGACAGAACTTTAGGAGAGATTATACAAGAAGAGAAAACGAAAATAGAGACAACGGAAGAGGAAACTATGAACAAAGATATCGGCAATGGAACGAAGACAGATATCGAGAAAACCAGAATAGAAATAACACCCGCACAAATCAAGAGGACAGAAATGATAATAGAAGGAATGAACAGGAAAATCGTGGAAACCGATACGGGTCCGACAGACAAAGAGAAAACAGAAGAGCGGTAAACAACACGCAAATATATGAATATGAGGATGAGAGACAAAGCGACGGAAGAAGAAGTGAAGAAGAACAGCAAGCATCTTTTCACGAAAGCGCTCACTAAAAACAAAAGAACAAACAGGAATTTTTTGTCACCCGAAGGAATTTATTAAATTAGCAGGAAATAATGATAAAGGAAGTGGATCTAATTTAAAGTTTGTAGATGGTTTTATCAATGAGAAACCGATTAAAATTATGATTGATACTGGTTCAGAAATTACTTTGATTAACAGGAAATTAATAGAAGAGGTTGATTTGACGAATTTGATTTACAAAATTCCCAGGGTAAATTTAGTGGGCGCAAATAAACGGACTTTGGCAACAATAAATGAAGGAATACGAATAAAGGTTCGACTGGGGAAGAAATTTTATGCACTACAATGTGTTATAATGCCAAACATGATGCATGATATGATCGTAGGAGTGGATGAATTGTCAGAAAAATATGTGATGATAGATTTCAAAAATAACACGATGAAAATCACAGATGGAAAAGAAGAAGAACCGAACATTCTGAAAATGGACAAGGAACATGAGAAACGGAAAAAGGAAAATGTAGACAAAAAACAAACGGTGGAAATGAATTTGGTAATGAAGCAAGGACAGGGAAGAAAGAGGAGAAAGCAGCAGAAGATAAGTAAAAACAGTGAAGCCTGGGATTCCTCGAAAAAAGAGATGAGCCCAGAAGAAGAGAAAGAAGAAAAAAGATTGATAAAAGAAAATGAAGATTGGGATTCCTCGAAAAAAGAGATGAGCCCAGAAGAAGAAAAAGAAGAAAGAAGATTGTTAAAAGAAAATGAAGATTGGGATTCCTCAAAAAAAGAGATGAGCCCAGAAGAAGAAAAAGAAGAAAGAAGATTGACAAAAGAAAATGAAGCTTGGGATTCCTCAAAAGATGAGATGAGCCCAGAAGAAGAAGAGATCAGAATAGAAAAAGAAGGCGGAAAGGATACAATTGAGACTGAGGTATTTAAAGAGGAAGTATGCAAAATGGAGAAGACAGAATACACAATAAACATGTGTAGAGAATCGGAGGAAAAAGAAAGAAAATTGATATGTGGAGAAGAAAAGGAGAAGGAACTGCGTGTATCATTGAGGAAATGTGAAAATTTAATAAATGATAAAACAGAGTAGCCAAAAAGTATGAAAATTCATTTGAGACTAAAGACTTAGCAAATTTTCGATCGAAAAGTTACCCTATCCCATCTAAGTACAGACACTGGGAAAAAGAAAGCAATTGTTTTTCAGGTTGGACTCAATATTTTGACACAATAGAAAAGTGTTGTTGTCGAGAGAAAATCATATTTTTGTTGCACTTATTAATACTGATTTTATCTCAAAACAAGGCGGGGATGTTATTGTGTTTTCAATTTATCAATCAAAGGCAAAATGAAAATTAAATTAATTTTTTTTTAAACAACGCGGGCACATAAATTTGATACACCCTGTATATTGAGCTGTAAATATTTATTAGAATTTAGTTTGGATGTAAGTGTATTTCTCTTTTAATGAGCTTTCCGATGAACCATTAAAGACTTTTTTGAATAATTAAAGTGAAAAGGACGATGTATTTAGATTTAAAATGGAAATAGATTGTTTATTACGAGAACTATAGAACCCACAGGTAGATGTAATTATCACTTTCTAGAAAAGGTGGTTTAAAAGAAAGTTTGGAATTTTAATATTTGTTTCAACCCGAGTAAATGTTGTAGAGTATCCCCGAAAGTAATTAAGGATGGTCGGAATAATTTTGAAAAAGACTGTTTGTCGAATGGAAAAGATTGTTTATGATTCTTGGCAAGTTGGAAGGGGAAAAGTGGTTTGAATGATTGAGAGAGTTTGAAAAAGAAGTCATTATGTTTTTGGCATCGCTGAAGAGCAGTTCGACGTTTTTTGTGGATAGATAGTTAGCAAGTACCAGTGGCTGTTTGATAGTGGAGAATAGTGTTGGAAAGTGGAACGAGAGACAGATCAAATTGAGACGAAATACCTCTTTGATTCTGTATTATTGTGAGAAGAAGTGCAGAGAATCTTTGGAGTTTTGTTTGAATCGAGTACGTGTCAAAAGAGGCCCGGCTTGTTGGAGAATTGGTGCTGGTATGCTGATAGTTTTGAAGCTGGAGAACGGAGAGGGCTTTGATGAGTAGCCTTTGACACAGTCAACGAGGGAGAGCTGTTTTTGGGTCACGAGAAGACATCAGAGTGATTGAAGCAAAAGGTCAGTCAACTTATGAGAAAGATGTTCGAAAACTAAAATTTTGAGTAAAAAGCATATGAATTAAAATTCCAATATTTCTAAAAGTAAATAGGAAGTATAGCTAATCTTGCGAATACATAAATTTGTTTTGTTTAGTTTGTTTTACCAAAGTCATCGGGAACAAACCGATAAATTGTTTTTTTTAACTACAGTCGAACCCGCTTATTGGAATAGCCTTCGTGCCAAGCAAAAGTATTCCTATAGCAGGGATATTCTAATAACCGATCCTATGTGCACAGTATAAATGTTTTGGGACCTCAAATTTTTATTCCTTAAACCGGGATATTCCTTTAACCGGTATTCTAATAAGCGGGTTCGACTGTATAATAAATTTAAGTGGTAAAAATTTCATTCGGACATCTGTGTCCACAGGTTTTCAGATTCGATAGATTTTAGAGTATTGATTTTGATAAATAAAAGACAATTCTGTATTTTTATTTTAATATTTTGCTTTATTTCTTTTCCCTATTTTATCCCAATTAGGATCAACTAAGAGATACTGAACTCACGAGAGAAGATAAGTATAACGTGAGACAATTTGGATTTTTTTTAATAGTATAAAAAGGCACCCTGAGATTTTTTATTCATTTTTTATGTATGATTTGTGACAATTAAATAATTAATCAAATAAATAATAATTAATATAAAATTAATAAGAAGCAGATCATAACAATATATATATATATATATATATATATATATATATATATATATATATATATAATGATGTTGGATAATCGAGTACAAATATAAAAATAAATAAGCAAAAGCATTGGCTAATACTCGTAAAGTGAATGTGAATTTAGTTGGAAATATATAAAATGATGAAGGGTCATCATTCCATACATTTCTGTGCAACTATATACACCGGTGTTTCGGCCTATTTGGGCTTCGTCAGTATAGTGTAGCTTTACCTCCTTGGCAATGTTAGTTGTAGCCTTGCAACTGCGGGTCTTCTAACAACCTGACCAAAATTGGTAACCTTGCTCCTGTAGTAATCCTTTTACAAGTTAACAAACAACTTTTTTAACTTGCTACACTATACTGACGAAGCCCAAATAGGCCGAAACACCGGTGTATATAGTTGCACAGAAATGTATGGAATGATGACCCTTCATCATTTTATATATTTCCAACTAAATTCACATTCACTTTACGAGTATTAGCCAATGCTTTTGCTTATTTATTTTTATATATATATATAGAAAAAAGAAGTACTTTGTTGACTTGTTTATAAAAAACACTTTTGAGTTTCGGTGGGTTGGAGTAAATAAAAAGGGGCTGTTAGAATACTATTTTTTATTACTCGAGCTTTCGAATGTGTTTACATTCATTTTCAAGAGCTAAAAAGTAACTGATAAAGTGGAAACAAAGATCATGTAAAAATATAACTCACCAGATAAATCTAGATTGCTTATTAAAACTTGCTAACATTAATACATATAAATAAGAGGAAAACTATTAATATCCATATCATGGATTTTGACAACATAAAAATTTTGTGCAATGAAGGTAATAAATTCAAAAGGACTTTTTTGGAAATGGTGTCTATTAGTAGAAGTGATCATAGTTTAAATAAAAGATCAGAAATTCAAAATTTAAGCAAAATTTATAATTACATTATTTCCTTATAATTTTAAATAATATTCAGAGCACCATAAATATTTCACTTTTTTCACATCCTTATTACATTTCTTTTGTACTTCTGTAAACTACTAAAATATTTTTTTCTCTATTTATTTATTTCTTCTTTCTTTTTTTTAACAAATCATCACGTTATAATATATTTAAATAAATTACTTTTAGCTACTTGTCGATGTAGGCTGATTTTTTCACTGACATTGTCTTTTTGTATTAAAATTTTTTTCCAATTTACCGATCATTCAAATTCAAAATTCATTTCAAAAATTTAAATCTTTTGGCCATTAATTTATATTATGCAGTCTGGGAAGAATTCATTTTATGGATATTAATAGTTTTCCTCTTATTTATATGTATTAATGTTAGCAAGTTTTAATAACCAATCTAGATTTATCTGGTGAGTTATATTTTTACATGATCTTTGTTTCCACTTTATCAGTTACTTTTTAGCTCTTGAAAATGAATGTAAACACATTCGAAAGCTCGAGTAATAAAAAATAGTATTCTAACAACCCCTTTTTATTGACTCCAACCCACCGAAACTCAAAAGTGTTATATATATATATATATATATATATATATATATATATATATATATATATATATATATATATATATATATTGATAAGGGGTACCCTGTCGCCTCAGAAACGGTGAATCGGTAGACGTTGTCGCCTCATATATGACGTTGTCGCCTCACTTTGGTGAGGCGACAACCTTTTGGGCTGAAAATTTCAGGACAGCTTCCCAACCACCTTATGAGTCGATGTGCAAAAAATAGTTTTGAGGTGACAACGTACCCCTTTTCACTATTTTTTGGTTCGTTAGTTCGGCAGTATATCACTAGCGCTAGTATCGGCATTGCAGCAGTGACTGGCTGTATGTTATCGCCTCAGCATATAAATTCTACTTTTTGGTTAACAACCGGTACCTTGTCGCCTCAGATTTTGGCAACGTCGCTTTCAGTTTGCATTGGGTATTATGTCGTGAAATATAAAAATATGCGCCGTCGGTACCGTAACAAGGCAGCTAAAAAGTTTATAATATAAGTTGCAGCTTACGATTTAAAATTGTTGCCTTATACAGGGTGTCCAGAAACTCTACCGACAAACGAAAAAAGGAGATTCCTCAGATAATTTTAAGATAATTTAACCCAATTCACTTAGTCCGAAAATGCTTCCTAAGGGAGCTAGAGCTCTTTGAAGATGGCGTCTTGTAATTAGTTTTTCTTAAATACCGCCAGAACGCTTCTATTTAGAAAAACGAAAATTATTACGCATATTTATCATCCAGATATAAATCGATTCCATTCATTGTGAATTCCCAGTACCGGTCATAGCCGCCAGTTTTGGGTACGGCAACGGTTATTTGTTATTTTATCCCATACCTTTTTTATATTTAATTTTTAAGCATTTTTGACTATGGATTATTAAATTGTGAATTATTCTAGTACTAAAAGGTACCCTTGCTTTAAGTCCATAGAATATACCATTTTCTAGAAAAATCGATTTGAAAATTATTCGTTTCTTGAATTAAAAAAGAATTAAAAAAAACTATATAGAAAACAAAAACTGGTACGTTTGTTTTTATTCCAGAGTTAAATCGGTTTCATTAATTGCAAATTTTTAGTACCGGTCATATGCGTCCGTTTTGGGTAGGTCAACGGTTATTTTATCGCATAACTTTTTGTCTTTAATTCTTAAGCATTTTTGACGCTAGATTATTAAATTATGAGGTATTCTGGTACTAAAAGTTACTCTTGCTTCAAGTTGGTAAAATACACCGTTTTTTTTAAATCTTTTCAAATTCAAAAAACGAAAAGTTTTCAAATAAATTTTTCTAGAAATCGATGTGTATTACCAACTTAAAGCAAGAGTACCTTTTAATTCTAGAATACCTCACAATTTAAAAATCCAGAGTCAAAAATACTTAAACGCTAAAGACAGAAAAGTTATGCTATAAAATAACCGTTGCCCTACCCAAAATAGACGCCTATGATCGGTACTTAAAATTCACAATGGATGGAATCGATTTATCCCTGGAAGATGAATAGGCTTACCAAATTTCGTTTTTCTGAATAGAATCGTTCTGGAGGTATTTAAGAAAAACTAATTACTAGATGCCACCTTCCAAGAGCTCTAGCTCCCTTAGGAAGCATTTTCGGACTAGGTGAATTGGGTTAAATTGTCTTAGGAAAATATCTGAGAAATCGCCTGTCTTCGTTTGTAGGTAGAGTTTCTGGACACCCTATATAAACAAATTCTATAAGAGAGAGGGCATGCCGGAATAAAAATATTTTAGCTGGTCGCATAGGAATTAATAAAAATTACAAACAGAATATTAGTAATCATGGAGCGTATGTAATACTTAAGTAGTTATTATAATATGGAACTGAACAAGTCTATGCCCAAAGGATCATGAAGACGAAGGGATAGGAAAATTCTAACCAATTATTAATTTAATCCTAAAAATAAAAAAATCATTATATTATGTGACTTTATTACAAAAGTAAGAACATAAATGATTTTTTCTGTAACCGCAGTAGGAAAAAAAAATAACAGTTATGACATAGGATAAACACTGATATACTATCGAAATTACAGAAAGTTGAAAAACACAAAAATGAACCTGAAAGGCTTAACTCAAATAAAAATAAACTAAAACCAAAATAAATATCTTTATGTGAGTGACATGCAAAGTGCATGGGAGTGAACAGTTTCAAAAATATCAAAAATGAAACAACAAAACACTATCCAACATCAGAAGTTTACTACTTCTGCTCTGAAAGAAAAACCCGTATTCTGACATTAAAATGTTTGAATAGAAATGACAACAGTAATATTTCAAGCAAAAAAATATAGGACGATAAAATGAGAAACTAACAAAAATAAATTGACAAGACATCCAAAAAAACGTTGTCCCCAAATTAAATGTTAAGCGGCGTCCTCATTGAGTCGACGTTGTAGATCGACTGTGTTTATCAACACTCTCGACTGAGTGTGTACGCGGCAATCGACTTTGTCGATCGACAAAAGATGTCGATCGACGTGTCGACTGATTTTCCATGCTCTGTCGGTAAAATCAAAGGGTAGTCGAGTCGAATCCGAAGTGTGAACGTACATTCAACCTTCGACCTTCGACATTTAAAAATACAGTAAAAATAATTCAGCGTGCGGCGTAGTCTGCCTCATCTAAAGTCTCGTGTTTTGTACTTGTCGGCAAAATGGAATGGGAAAAGAAAAAGTGATTGCATTTATTGAAGCTTACAAATTAAAAACAAATGTGTACACTAGAAGCAAATATTATATGGACCGAAACATGAGACACGATGCTTTGATGGAAATTGCCAGTGAATTTAATATAGAAAAGCAGGTGATAGAATCTTCTTTTACGCGATGATTTACGTTTTTAGTTGTGATAATAACAAATGCGGCACAAACAATAATGGCGTCATCTTCGTCACACCTTTTCGTTTCGACTGTCGACAAATATTCTGCCTACCTGGTGTGAACATCGAAGCTTTTTCGATTTGTCGGTCGACAGTGTCGATAGACAGAGTCGATTGACAATGTCAACTCAATGAGGACGCCGCTTTAAGGAACAAGAGTCTTCGACAAAACGAAAGATGTATAGCATTTACATTTACGTTAATTTTGGTAATTCTTACTTAAAAAACCATAAGAGAGAGGGTATAAACTATGCATGTAGTGGAAGAATGCGAACCCTCTCTATATTTCTTATTAAGTATAGAACGATGGTAAATAATAATACGATTGCTTTAAAGCATATTTTAAGACCCAAAAATTTTGACGATCTCAAGTGTTCCAAGAGTTTTATATGTCAAAAATGAATAACCATTTTCAATTGCAACGCGAAACTACAGGCGCATCATATTCTAGTCCAATCCGAGAGCGCTGCAAGCGCCTCTACAGGTTTCGAAACTTATTAGTCTCTCATCAGGAGGCGGATATACTGCTCTCTCTGACCCAACTAGGACAAACCCCGGCGTGCAGTCACGAATTGCAACGAACGAAATGGCAGGGATGCTCTAGCGGCAACTGCTAGCAAAAGACTAAGTTTTCAACCTAATAGCACATAAAACAACACCAAAAATGTTGCTCCACATCCTACCAGATTGAAAACAATGGGAACATTCTCTGGTTACACCTTTGAGGCTTCTAAAATTTCCAAGCCGTAACGGATGCTGAGACTAAGGAAGATGAGGGAATTTTATAATTCAGTCTCATCTGCTCAGCGCGGTAAAGTTCCAACGAGAATGGTTTCCTTCGTACTCCAATCAGAGTAAACATGTAAATCAAAAATGAATAACCATTTTCAATTTCGTTGCAACACGAAACTACTTAGTCTTTAGTTTTATATGTATATAATAGTTTTAAAAAGACCTTCAGTTCTCCTACTCGTATTATCGCGTTGCACTTGGGTACGTATCTAAAACTATGTTGCTATGAACACCTCCATTTAATACTAAAAGGATCAGCTGATTTTACGTGTTCAACAGAAAGACAAATACAGGAATTGCCCAAGGGCTATAAATACATAATTTGAAAACGTTGCTGACAAATCGTTGGAGTTTGGAAATTGCTTCTCTCGCTAACAAAGATATTCAAGAACAAAAATTGCCAAAGCTAGTACCACTTGTACGTGATATTAAAATATTCTGAGAAGAAAGTATTAAAATTGGTGTGAGGTGTCAGAAGACGTTTGAGAGCAATATTGATAATTTTGAAACATAAAAATTTAGTTAACTATGCTCTAGCATTAGCGATTATTTTTAACAGAAGACGAATAGGTAATGTTAAGTATTTAAAAATTCAGCACTAGTAACGAAAGATAAACGGACTTCAGTGATTTTGAAAATGTTTTAACTGAAGGAGAAAAGGCACTTACGAGAGGACAAAAAATTCCAGTGTGTTCTGGTAAAGGTTCTTGAGCTGTTGTTATTTTACTTCCAAAAATGTTGCAAGGTTTCATAGAAACTTTAATAAAACATAGACATAAATACATGTCTGACGTCGTCCGACGTTAATAACTATATGTTTGCAGTTCCAGGCAGTAAGCTAAAATGCGACAAAGGGGATGTTTCGTTCCGTAAATTGACAAACAAAATGAATTTAACAAACCCTGAACCTATATCAAGCAACAAATTACGCAAAAATATTGCAACAGTAGCACAAATTTTAAGTATGTCCAAAAATTAAACTAAAGAATTTGTCAAGTTTATGGGGCATGACGAAAAAATGCATGATGAATGACATGAATTACAAGCTGACATTTATCAAACCGAAAAATTGTCAAAATTTTTAATAGTAATGGAAAGGGATTCTCTTCCTTTAGAATATAAAGGAAAATCGCTTGAAGAACTAGATTTTCACCACGATTTAGAAATGCGGAAGAAAATAAAAAAGCAATCTTCAAAATACGAATATTAATTTTCCAAATATTGAAGGTATGCAATGAAGTTAAAAAAAGTAAAGCGTTGGTTGCAAAAGATAACGTTCTGGCTCAAACAAGTAAATAATTTAAAACGGACAGTGACGATAAGTACTATGCAAATAAAAAACTACTCAAAGCATCAAAAAACTAAGCAAGGGAACATTCCGAATGAGATTCATATGAGATTCATATGTGCCTTATTCATGTGTGTCAACACTTTTCAAATTATATTCAATATGGCGTATATCCATCTAGATAAAAAGGTGAATTCCAATATTATAAAATCAAAAATTCAACATCTTATAAAAATAAAATATTTATATCATATGTAAGTTTTTTATATGATGGTTAAGTGAAAATATAAAAATATTTTATTTTACTTTTTGTTGCTATTTTTATAATTTTTTTTTATTCTTAGATATAATAAACATCTAACCAACGCCTCAATTAAAGGGTTTGACATTTAAGCAAAACATAATGAAATCATTTTTGTAGAAGAAAAAAATTAAATAGGTACCTAAAAACCTACCTTTGAGTTTTTCTCAAAATTTTTTGAAATTAGGATAAAAAGACCACTACACAAATTGTAGATTTTTTTATCGCCCACAGCTTTTGCGTTGAATTTTTTAAACCATGCAATGTTTAGCCAGAAATTTCAGAAAACCATTTTCGCCCTTAAAACCACCCCACCTTCACCACCTTATGGATTATTTTCGTACACTTTGCTGTAAGAATACGTTTTGTTGGAACATTTTTACAGCTATTTATACTAGTTCACTGGTTTTTAATTAAAATTTTTAAATAAACCGTTGACATTTTTTTCTGTGAGATAGGTAATAAATATGTTTACTGCAAATAATAAATTATATCGTAAAGAGCCTTTATAATTTTACTGTATAAGAGCAATAATTCACACAAAATAATTTGTCTTAGCTTAATTTATTGCAAAATACTAGCTTTGGAATATCTACTAATAAAAAATTTTTAAACATATAATCCAAACAAGCCATGTTCATATCTTAAACTTATTTAACCTTCCGATGACCAACCTTTTTCTGTTACACGGATAACCAAGGGGGGGGGGGAATGACCCCAGGTCAAAAATGACAATTAACAAAAAAATAAAGTTTTTTTTTCTTTAGTTTTTTTTGGCATGGACTTTATGTCTTTCAGCCAGTCACAACATGAGTATTAGTGTCATGTGTAGTGTGTATGTTGAGTAAGTGTCTTGTTACTTTGCAAAGTCGACGTCACTAGCGTAAAACTACTTGTAATTACACATAATAGACGCCATTTTACTAAACATCAACTTCAGAATATATTTTTTATTCGTAAAATATAGGGAATTTTTTTTATTTCAAAATATGAGGATATCTAGAATGATATTAAAGTCAAATAAAAAAATAATGAGTTAAAAATTGAAAATACTTTTGAATTTATTAAAGAAAAACATACGCTGGGGTCACAATTTCCCCCGCTTGGTCATCCGAAGGTTAAAATATCAAAAATAACCATCCTTTATTTTTAATGTAAACAACAATGGAACATGTGAACAAATTCCCACTATTTCTTTACCTATATCCGTAATAAATACCTATACTACCTCTCGCTGTGCACCAAAGTTCGACCCACTCAATCCTTTATTCATTTTCGAATATTTGGCAACGCCGTCTGAGGCAACAACGTACCGGCTTTCATTCTTAGTCATATATAGTTGTGAGGCGACAGCGCATTGGATTTAATCGTAAATTTATATATAAAAAAAAACATTTAAAATCGTTTCCCCTCTTTAGAGATTCTTAATTAGAAAGTTCCCCTCATTGTATATATGCATATATTTTTTGAAAAATAGAACTACAAAAGGGTGAGGCGAGGTCGTCATAGTTTTCACCGCGAGGCGACAACGTACCTTTTATCGATATATATATATATATATATATATATATATATATATATATATATATATATATATATATATATATATATATATATTTACTCCCAGCGTATGAAGTGAGCCACATATCAAAAGAAACTGCGGTTGAAGTGAGGTCCTGTACAAAGTGAGGTCCAATATACGGACCTCACTTAGTCAATCAATGTAAGACTTTTTCGTAGACATGTACTGATAGCAAACACTGTTTTTTTACAAAAAAAAGTGGGACCTCACTTTGTATGGTCCACATCAATTTTTAGTTCAGAGATTTTCCGCATAGAGGCGCTGACTTTGGCGTATATTTTCTAACCATGTATATTCTATGCCCTGTTGAATAACTTACGATACACATAGTGAGGACCATACAACTGGCAACATCTGTTCAACCAATCTTTAAAACAGTGGATCATCAATCGTCGCATAAATTCAAACAGTACAAAAATGTTTAATACTTTAATCCTTTTTGAGAGCCTAGGCGCAAAATTTCGGTCGAGTTCTTTTTAAACGCATTTATTTTTTTCGAATCCTGAGATAATAGGTATTTTAAAAAAATTTAAACGCAAAATAGAAGACTACATTATTCCCGAGGGCAGAAAGTCCCTTATAATGAACAAAAAGTTTCTTTTGAATGATATATTTAAAATTAAAAATCAGACTATTTTTTTTCACCCCTGTGACTTATTAAAATAAATATTTATAGAAGTTCTCAAGGACTTTCGACCATGGATAATACAGTAATATTTCTTTCTGCGTTTAAATTTTTTAAAAACACTTAAGGTTTTCTCAGTATTCGAAAAAAATGAACGCATTTAAAAATAATTCGAGCGAAATTTTTGCGCATATGCTCTCAGAAAGGCTTAAAATACTATAAATTTTTGTTATCAGTATTTCAATAGTTATTTATGATATAAGTGTTAAAAGTACACGTTTAAGGCACGCATGTGAAAGTTTGCAGAATGAGCGACAGCGAGTTCTGCAATTCACATGAGTGCCTTAAAAATGCACTTTTTAACAGGCATATCATGCAATATTTTTTCTACAAACGTAATTACAGGACAATATCTACAAAAACTTTTACTTGAACTTGACTGACATTCCATTTTTATATTTTTTTGACATTACATCAAAATTGCCTATACGATCAATACGAATTGCAGTGCCATAAAAATTTTAAAGCACTAGTGCCTTAAAGCAGCGCCGGATAAAGGGGCGGGCGAGCCGGGCGACCGCCCGGGGCGCCAGAATTTGGGGGCGCCAAATTTTGAGAGACGCTGATATATAAATATAATATTTACCCCCCTCCGTGGCTCAGTGGTAAGAGCGCCTGCCTTTGGATCGAAAAAATCCGAAAGGTTGTGGGTTCGAATCTCATTAGGGTCGGAAATTTTTCATTTATTATAAATTAATAAATGAATATAGTTTCTGTCCTCGTGGGATCGGTTCTCACCGGAGGGACCGCAGACGTTCGGATACAATTAGCGTCTCTTTGCAAAGACAATGACGTCGACATTGCAAAGTAACAAGGCACTTACTCAACACACACTACTTACACATGACACTAGGTACCTAACTGTTCAAAATTACCGTACCTACCATGCCAATGGCCATTAGTTGTCGAGGCATTAGCTAAACAAAAAAAAATATAATATTTTTTACATTCATTATTTTTTTGGACTTTATAGATTATCTTTGGGCTAAGATTACACCTAAGACAATTAATATTAAATAATTGTAACAATAAGAAAACTATTTCTAGGTCACAAAAATTCTCTAATAAAAATAATGCAACCTAAAAATTGTTATGGCTTTTAAAGGTCATTTGTCAGGTAATACCTATCACTTTTATGGTATTACAATGTTATACATACATACTTAAAATACACGAAGATCAGATTTACGAAGTATCAACAAATTTATGAATAGTCAGTGATATTATAATACTGCTGCTTGTCATTATAGCCTCAATGGTTAAATAGTTTTGTCTTCCTGTTCTGTAAACTTTGCTTTATCAACATTGTCGTGTGTCCGTGGGTGTGTAATTTGAAATAAAAAAAAAACAAACCAGGTATATCTATATGAATTAGAATTGACAAGTTCTTTTTCATAATAAGAATATATAGAAATTTATTTCGAATACTTTGTACGCGTTAAGATGTTTCACTTTTTGCGTAAAAACGGCACGAACGACGTATGAAAAAAAGGAATAATAGATTTTTGTATATATCATAAATTGAACGAGTAATTCCAAAATGATTTGTTATTTGAAATATCTCAGTGGCGTACTATGTTTTTCTTTAAAAAAATTCACACCATTTCAACAGTAGATATAAAATTATTAATTTTATGTCAAAAAATGCGCAATAATTACCTCTTAAAACACATCAAATTTCATTTGCATATCTGAACCGGTTTTAGAACAATAAAGAAATCGTCAGTTTGTAAGAAAAATGTCAACACCCCATATCTCGGAAACGAAGTATTTGCTGACATACGCTTATAGAGCAAACTGTCATTATTTTTTCTTATAGAATTACCCTTTAAAGTTTGTCGGATTTATTTAGAAACATCCTGTTTTTTCTTGACCACCCTGGATTTCCATAGTTTTTCCTGTATTATTTCACTTGACCGTTATTTTCAGTTCTTTCTGTTTTTCCAGTCCTGCAGGTTTCTTTTCTAATATTGCTTCGTCCATTTTATCTCTAAAAGATTTTCGGGGTCTGTCTCTCTTCCTTCTTATATACTCGATAGGTTATAATGTTAATATAATGTTATATGTTACATACATTTATATTGCAATTCAGTTTGCTCAATTTTCCTCCCGAAAAATTCCCCAACCAATTCAACCTATAAAAATTTTCCCATGTACTTTCAAATTACCCTAAAAATGGGCGAAAGTACCCCAATCTGGCATCTCTGATTCGTCGCTCGTTGTAGACGGCGTCGGTGTATATTGCGTTGTCAATTGGGATATTCCCCAAACTCCCAAAAGTGATGATCCTACCGATCTACCGACATATCCCTAGGATCTATCGAGTTTAAAAAAATATCCAAATGACATATTTTACTTAAGAGGAAACAGTAGCGATCAACAGGTAGCGAAAACGCGTTCCAAGATTGCGGCTGTAATTTTGAATATTTTTTCGAGATATGTGGCACACGCATTCGTAATATAATAAAGAATGGCGGTACAGAGCAAAATTAAAAAAATATATTAATATGTGGAAATTACTCTGTAATTAAATACAATAGATATTAAAAAAACGAGACTGTACCGCCACTAAGAAGAACAAAAAAATACACTTTCTTCAAATAAACTTTTTTATCCGATGCCTAGATTTTGTGTCATTTTGGAACTACTAAAATTTTTTCTTTCATTAGTAGTTCCAAAATGACACAAAATCTAGGCATCTGATAAAAAAGTTTATTTGAAGAAAGTGTATTTTTTTGTTCTTCTTAATGGCGGTACAGACTCGTTTTTTTAATATTGTATTTATTTACAGAGTAATTTCCACATATTAATATATTTTTCAAATTGGGCTCTGTACCGCCATTCTTTATTATATTATAAATACGTGTGCCAAATATCTCGAAAAAATATTCAAAATTACAGCCTCAATCTTGGAACGCGTTTTGGCTACCTGTTGATCGCTACTGTATCACCTTAAAAATAAATTCGATAAACCAATTCATCATTTATTGTCATCAAAAAATTTCAGTAGGTAGTATTTTTTAACACGTTTGTATAATACCTTTCATTTCCTAAGAATTATGTATTATTTAAAAATTACGTAATGGAGATTCCTAATCGTATTTCGGTATTCACATTTCATACAAGAGTCTCAAAGTACTCAAGTATAAACAATTTTTAGATGATTTTGGGAATATCGATTTCAAGCAGATCACTTACCTTTTTATGTAAATATTCATGTGTTTCATAAAAGCTGATGTGACACTTTCGTCCAGTTCTTTATTAGTAAATAAAAGTTGAATTATGGTTGTTTGGTTTAATAATTACTTCGCATATTATTTATAATACATATAGTAGGGGAGCAAAGTATGCTAAATGTGCAGTCACTCGAGCGCTTTGGGGACCTATTGGGTTGTGATTATTAGGTTCTAAAACCAAAAAAGTTAAGTAAAATTTTCCATTTTAGTGGGGACTTTCCATATTTTAATTTAATTTTCCATTTCCAACACCCGTTTTCTCCGATTATAGCGCCACCTATCCGTAATTAGAAAAAACGTTTCGAATAAAAGTTGCTTATTTTTACGCAAAGAATCCAAATCTGAAATAAAAAAAAGGAGTTCCTATTTAAGATTTTAAAGTAACCTCCCCCCCCACCTCCGTGGGGGTCGTGTTTGGTACCATTCGATAGATTTCAGAAAAAATATTCAGAAATTGTAGTGTATTACCTATAAGAAGTTACCGTTAAGCCGGGTCCAGACTATGTAACAAAACATGTTAAATAACAAAGTTTTGTAACTTGTTACAAAATTTTAAATAAACAAGTTTTAAAACACAGTGTTGTATAACATTTTTCTGGTTATATAGCATGTTTTATGTTATCCAACAGATGTCGGTAAACGTCAAAGAAAGTTATAAAACCGCACCGCACTGATCTACACATAAAAACATGTTATTGAAACATTTCTCTGGCATAGTACCTACGCGAGCAGCAACCGTTGGAGTCATATCGCCTTGTTCATTCTGGAGTGATTGTGCTAGATTTTTCTTTACTCTGTTCACGTAGGGTTATTTACGCGATGAAATTGTCGAAAGAACTGACTCATTTAATTGAGCTATTTCGTAAGTAACGAGTATTATGGGATTGCTATGGGATGAGCTACATTTATTGATTTAAAAAACAAATAAAAAACACGATGAATAGACTGAAATAGAAGTGAAAATAGATACAGAAACTGTAGTTAAAACTAATGCACGTACGCCTATAACTCAAGCCAACAAAAGAAAAGCAGTACGCGGAACCTTAACAGCAAATCGGTGCAAATCAGCTCTAAATTTGACATAAATACTATTCTCTACAGAGCAGAGTGTTCAGACATAAAACCTGTAACATTCACTTCATTCGCTACACAGATGCAGACTGCTTCATCAGCTACTCAAACAGGCACTCAATCATACAATATATCTGAGCCTTTCTATTCCGTCCACTACACCTACATCCGCTACTTCTCCAGCTACACCAATTCAAGCAGACAGTGACACTCAATCATGAACAGGTGAAGACGATAATACTGAGGAATTAAATTTTACACAAATGTTATACGTCCTCTCTGAAACAATGAGTAAAAAGTTTAAAAAATATACTTTGCTAATAATATAACTGTTAATCTTTCTCTTATTGGAATTGCATCTCGAAATGTCTTTCCTGCCTATTTTATGGCCGATTTCATTTATAAGAAATTCAAAATCAGAACTTTCTATTCTTAAGAAGTTTTTAAAACTGCCATCACATTTAATGTCTCCTGTCGATGGGTCTATGTTATCTCTTTCCAGATCAGCTAAAAGAGCTGTACCACTACCTATATTTTGCTCGAGCTGCTAATGAAGGACACATCCAAAATATTAATTTAACACGCCGGTGTCGCCTCCACAATATTACACAAGCTGCTGTTGCTATGAAGAGATCCTCCATACTTATATGACGCAATTTTATATACTACCTAACCTACCAGCTATCCATCTAAAATGCTGCAAAATTTATGCGCATGTTGTTGTTTTGTTTTTTGTTATATAGCCTGGATACTCATGCTATATTATAACAAGTTACATAACAAAGTTGTACAACAAATTTGTTGTACAACTTTGTTATTAGCATGTTTTGTTACATAGTCTAGACCCGGCTTTAGAAGTTCCCCGTTTCAGGAAAAAATATTGTCTTAAGAGCGATAGCCTAGTGACCTAGTGGGTACACCTCGGATCTCGGATTCGTAAAGCAGAGGTTTCGATTTTAAATCCGGGGTGTGGATCTCCGATTTTTTTATTTATTGTTACTGCATTCATGTCTGTAGACAATGTTGCAATCTATTATGAGCACAATAAAAAATATAGTAATAAAATAATAAATAAATATTTCAAAAAAAAACAAGAAAAAAAATACAATCACTGGAAGCGAAACTAAACAATACGGAAGAAATATAACCACTGGATTCGGAACTGGATATGGAACTGGATAATATTAGAAAACTGATATTATAATATGTAAGCAGTACGAGCCTAGTAGGCCCATGGCTTGATGTACTATTCTTTTCCACTCCCTTTTGTCAGTCGCTTTTGTTTCCCAGTTCCTTAAGTTAATTCTTCTCATATCTTCTCTAACTCCATTACTCCATCGTGACCTCGGTCTTCCTCTTCGTCTTTTCCCTGCCAATGCACTAGATAGTACCATTCTGGGAATTCTAGATGGAATCATCCTCTGCACATGGTCCAACCATCTAAGTCTTTGCGCCTTAATTACTGCTAGTATGTTAGGATCTTGATAGAGCTCAGTTAGTTCCTTATTTGTTCTTCTTACCCATTGTCCATTTAAGTTTTTCCCACCGAAGATTTTGCGCAGTATTTTCCTCTCCCAAACTAATAACAACTCTTGATGTTTTTTTGTTGTGACCCATGTTTCAGAAGCATGCGTTACTCTCGGCCTTATTACGGTCTTGTAAGTTCTTAGTTTTGCTCTTCGTGATATGTTTACTTCTTAACAACCCATTAAAAGCAAATATAGCGCGGTTGCCCGACATAATTCTCTTTTGTATTTCTTCTTCACAGTTAGGATCTCTTGTGAAGACAGTTCCTAAGTACTCAAATCTCTCAACTTCTTCGAATTTATACTGTGTTCCCTTCGCTGTTGTCATTGTTATGTATTGCCCCCGAACGAATTGCTTATTTGTCCATTCCATATACTTTGTTTTTGCTTCATTTATATACAATCCTTTGGTTGCTGCCCTCTCCTCGAGTTTCATGACTGTTTCTATAAGTTCTATTTTGCTCCTAGCCAAGATTACCAAATCGTCTGCGAATGCCAAGCACTGATGTTTTTTGTGGTAGATCAGACCTGTTCTATTAATGTTTGGTTCCTGTATAACCTTTTCTAGTAATATGCTAAATATTATAGACGATAATGGATCACCCTGCCGCAGTCATTGTTTGACCTCAAAGCTTTCTGTTATAGTATTGTTTATCTTGACTTTATCATACTGATATATCATACTTATATATCATACTGATATTGTTTAAAAACACTAATAATATTGATATAAAATATTAATCAATTTTATTTATTGTTATAAGAATAAAAGGTAAATATGATTAGGCGAATGAAGCCTTAGGTTTCGCAGTCAATATCCCAACCACACACACATGTTGCAATCTATTTCAATACGGTTTATAGTACAAACTATACATTTAGTATCAAAATAGTGGGATATATTTTTTTAGTTGAGGACACTTGGTCACATTGCATTGTTTCCAGGGGCGTGCGGTGAAATTTGAAACAGGGGAAGCAATTTATAAAAAAATTGTAAAAACATCTATTTATAATGTAATTCAATTCTTCTACCATTTTTCGAAAACTTGTCTATAACTTCCTTGTACAGACGTGGATATTGTGACATTTCTTTAATCAGATTATATTTAATTGAAAAAAAAAACAACAAAAATCCTTTATAAAAGGTATACATACTACTAGGTATACTGTATACTCCCTAGGGAGTAAAAGTACTTTGTCTCCCTAGGGACGAAAAGTAGGTACGACTTTCCTCCCTACAATCAGGTCAGGAAATGTATACTTTCGGTAGAGGGAGGTGGAAAAAAATATTAGTAACTCACTGGCAATATTTTTTGTGTCAATACTCAATATCCTCAGTCTCATATAAAGCTGTTCTGAAGGTAATGAAATCAAGTCAAAATATTGTCCATAAAGACGCATCAAAGATTTTGTTTGTTTTTCAGGAAAATGTGTTTTTCTTAATGTATTAAAATTGCACAGCTAAAGAAAGTCTCGGTCATCAAAATTATTAAAACCTATTTTCCATTCGTTGGCATATTTGATCTAAAATCTGGTAAATAGTATAGTCGGCGAGTCGGCGGTAGCACGATTCGACATCTCAAACATTATCAGTGCGTACCTAGTCGTTTCCTTTTAGGCTCAAAACTTCTTGCCATCATATTATTTGAGCATTTTTCAAAGTCATCTCTTTTTGTTAATAATATCTTTAAATACGCTAATTTTTTTACACAGAAACCAATCTCGTTTATCTTGCATTGCAATACATTAAATAAATTATCTGAGAATAGAAATATTTCTGAAAAAAGCTAAGTTATAAAATAAAATTCAAATAATTTAAACTATCCAAAAATCCTCTCGAGCTATTTATGGTTTCTGTATCCCACTTTTCACATTTTCACCATTTTCCAAAACACTAATACATATTGTATAATTTATTTATATAAATAATATTTATATTTAGTATTTATAATATAAATAATTCTATGTATTTTTTTATATAAATAATTCAATAAAATCCATCTTCATACTTTCAAAAAATCAGTCAACGAAGCCCGTCATTGTCAAATGCTGGTAAATCCCATTTAAATTCACCAAAAACATCTTCGTATGCAACTGACAAAACTGCTTATAAGCTAAAGATATACCCCAAATTTGAACTCACCGCTCACCGTGTAACCCCGATGATTTTTACATAGGCTGGAGTCGCTGGAGAGAAGCAACTTAAAAATCAGATTATTATGCCGATATAACTCCGAATACCACCGTAGAAATACGATCATGGTCCGAGTACGGAAGGACGCAGCATGCAGCGCTGCTTATACGAGTATGAGTACCTATTTCATTGCTTTGTTATTTACTGTATGACAAAAATAGAGTAAAATACGTTTGTCTTTTCTTATTAGGTAGGTACTTGCTGCTTGTACTACATAATTAAATATTCTCGTATGCAACTTAAAATCCTGCTTATTATGTGTTTGTTGAATTTTTTTTTAAATTATCTCAGTTACTCAGTTGGTACGGCATAACTACGGAAACCAAGGGAAGCAATGCTTCCCTTGCTTCCATGGACTGCACGCCCCTGATTGTTTCAGGATAAGGTGAAATATCTTCAATAAATGAAAAAAAGCATGTATGTCATATATTATAATACTTTCTATACTCTTAATATGTAGTCTCGTATAAATTTGTAGTGACATGATTTTAAGTATAAGAACAAGAAGCTTGCAACAATTTTCAGAGAAAATAGAAAACTAAAACTATTTTAAAATGATTATTCGAAATAAAACATATGCACATATTCACTGTATTTGCCATCTAGTGGAATAACTGTAAAATTAAGTCAGTAAAAAAGGTACATTAAGTTTAATTAAATTAAGTAAATCATCTTGTATACTAAAATTAAGGTTGGAAAATTGTCGTTTCATAATGAAAATCGACAGGGGCAACAGTACCTATACTAAAATACACTCTGTATAGATAATTATGTCAATGTTAATAATACTGGATAGAGAATTCAATATCCTTTCAAATGAGCTAGCACACGCCCTATTCCCTATTTAAAAATAAGGGGTGGGGGAAATGGAAGGGAGGAGGTTGACAAATGACAGATATGTATGTACCGTAAAAACTGTGTTCCCCTTAGATCAAAAGTCGGGCTTTTATATTTATATGTTAAGTTCAATATAAATTTCACATAACTGAACTATCACTGTATCCTCCATTTTGATTATTATTGTTCTCAACTAACGCTATTTTCAAAATTCTTGCTTTCCTATCCTTCTTTAACGTAAATTATTAAAAAATATAAAACTATTTCTTTATTAACGCTAGTCTCCGATAAGGCTACCGTGATTTAATGCTGAGGTACTAAAATGTTATAAAATTAACAAACAGTACGAGCAAGAACAAAGAGTCCACATCCTTCTTATAACTACAAGTGACTGAAACATCGAAACAATAATAATTCTTACTGTGTTATACAGAAAAAGGCAGTAGAAACGATTAGTCTCATATTTATCGACAACACTGTATGGTCCTCACTTGATGAGCTGTAAGGAAATATACACGTAAAGTTGTCCTCACTTTGTGCGCATAACGAAAAAGTATATACAGTCTCACTTTAATAGCTGCGTATAATGGCCTCACTTGGGTGGCAATATACTTGAACAATACGGGGCACATATACGTAATTTTTTTTGTGTATACTCGTCATTTTTTAATTGCTATTTACTTGTCAAGGTCACTATGAAGAGTTGAAACGATTATGTCTACGTTTTCTACCGGTCCTCACCAAGTGCGCGTAATGTCAGGACCTCACTTTGATATCTGTGCATAAATATATATATATATATATATATATATATATATATATATATATATATATATATATATATATATATATATATATATATATATATATCCTGTATTTGCGACATGTTGAGCCAGGGATGACGTGGTTTCTCCCCGTTCGATAGCATTTCGGTGTTCTTCTCGTCTTACCTGGATTCTTCGGTTGGTCTGTCCAATATACGACTTTCCACAATCCCCACACGGAATCTCGTATACACCTTGGCTTTCTAACGATATTTTGGTCTTTGGTGTTGGTAAAATAGTTGAGATCTTTCTGTCCGTATTAAATATCGTTTCTATGTTGTGTTTTCTCAGCACTCTCCCTATTTTCTCTGTCGTACCCTTCACATATGGCAGAATGGTTTTGCCGATCGGTTTATTGTCTTCTGTAGGGTCCTTATCTCTTCTTCGAGCATTTTGAGCTTTTTCGATGTTGTATGTTGAGAAGCCGTTTTTTCTTAACGCTGTTTTCACGTTATGCATTTCTTCATTTTGATGTTCTTGGTCTGTCAGTCTTTCGGATCTTGTAATCAAGGTTTTGATGACTGAATGCAATTGTGCAGGATGGTGGTGTGAAGCAGCATTTAGATATCTATCGGTATGTGTCGGTTTCCGATACACTGTATGGCCTATGTGTCCGTCTTGTTTCTTTATTATTAACACATCTAAGAATGGAATTTAATCGTTTTCTTCCAGTTCCATGGTAAACTGGATTTTATGGTGGATATTGTTGATGTGTTCTAAAAAAGCCTTTAGTTTTTCTTCTCCGTGGGTCCAGATGATAAA